>NC_035109.1:71167462-71473517 GCF_002204515.2 Aedes aegypti
AACGGTGGAAAATTTTGTGGAAAACTGTTTCCAGTTATTTTTTTTTTATTCATGAGAAAATTTGCTTTCATTTTCATAAAAAAAACATTGTTTCTACGATGCTTCGTTCTTGAGTTATGATTTTTCAAAGTACTCTTGAGTAGTACTTTGTAGTGTTAGGGGAAAACAAAAAATATCTAACTGAGTTTTCCGGGAAAATAAGCGACCCTGAATTTTTCTCATTTTTTTTATTCATATATTGATGAGCCCTGCCTGTGGAAAAAAATTCATGAAATTCTGAGACCCTTCGGCTCACTTTGTACGGAAATAAAAAAAAATCCCCATAACTAAATTAAACTTGTGACGGATCGGGTGGAAGATCTTTTCGGAATGAATTTTTACTCCACATTCCAGAACATAGAGTATCTTTGAGCTTGTTGCGACATGCATAATTGAAAAAAGTAAATTGGAAAAGCAAGTTCGCAGTTATTGATAAAGGGATCGCTGATTGAATATTTCGCTGCAGTTTGGACGTAATACTTGATACAAATGACTTGGTAAAATAAGGGAAAATTTATTTGCAAAATATTAAAATCTCTTATCCAAAGTACTATTATTTCAGCATAATGCAAAAATAGCCTATATAGTGAGCAGATTATTTTTCGTTTAAAATGTTTAAGGCTCTAACGCAAAAAAATCTTCTCACAGAATAACTCAAATGAACAACACATTTTTGAAAAAAAAAATGTTTGTGGCAAAACTTTTGAACGATTCAATATAAATTTTAATTTTGGAAGTGTACATCAAAAACACTGTCTATTATCGAAAGAAGGAAAATTTTTTGATTGAAATAATATTTTTTCCAGTACATCTCGAAAAGAGATCATGTGTTCGAAAAAAATATGTTGAATATTGGTAGGTTCTAAAGTGATTATCATTCTAATAGCACGTCTTGCAAGAATTGATAAAACAGCAAAATATAAAAATGGTTAACATTTAGCTTAACTAAATAATAAAATTTAAAACAGTGTAAATATAAGGAAGAGCCTATTTTCAAAAGAAGGCAAAATTTATTATTAAACCAATAGAAGATTGGACGCCAAAATAAGTGCGACATAATACAACGAAAAGACCTCCAATATTTCGCTCAGAATCATCTAAGTGATTGTGCTACTTTTCCCCGAATGTCGTTTCTTCGAATGTCGTTTCTCCGAATGGCGGTTCCCCGAATGTCTCGTTTCCCCGAAAAGTGTTGCAGTTTAAAAAAAATGCTGTAATAGTCTTCAGTGGCTGGATGGTGAACGAGAAAGAACGATAAGCAATCAAAAGAAGAAAGTATTCTGTCATTCTCGGCTATACACATGTTGGCAAAAATGCTGAGGACGGTAAAACTCAAAAGAACCGCCAATTAAATAGAGAAGGGTGCTTATCAGATTACCAGTTCGTTCACCACCCTGAAATGTATAAAGTTACGACAATTATGAATGCCAAAAACTTTTCGGGGAAGTGGGTTATTCGGGGAACTGGCATTCGGGGTAACGACATTCGTGGAACCGACATTGGAGGAAAGTAGCACAACCCATCGAAGTTAATGCAGCAATCGATTTCTCTTTCGCTGATAACATGAGCAGATCAATGTTATCGATTGTCACCCTGTTGTCAGTTGGAAACAAAACAATATCTAAAAACTATAACCCAAAAAACAGCCTATGTATAAAAGAAGGTAAAATTTTATTTGTTAATCATATTTGGGAGAATGCGAGTAACTTCAACAACATCAAAAACATGATAGGTACATACCATGAACATACTCACGAAAAAGCTAAAAATATACTACCACTATGGTTATAAAAGGTTTAATTGTAAAATTTTTCTTCAGTCAAGCAAACGACACCAAACTAGTCAGTAAAAACTTAAAAGTGATTTTGTTCATTAAAATCTAACGAGCAACATGAGTAGTCGCTTTCTCAACTGTTGCAGGCCGTTTGCAGAAAAAAAGTGTTCGAAAGAGCTACGAAATCTCACCGAAAGCACCATAGATAAACTGAAAGCGGCTGGTTACGCTCCAATGTCTACATTGAATACAAATTTACGCATTTGTACGTCCTGCCGTTTAAACGTTGACAAACGGGCAGTCTGTACATCATCGGTGGATCAGGTTGCAGGAAGTTCGAAAACAACAACAACTGAGGAATTACTAGATGCACCGACAACAACTGAGGAGTTACCAGAAGTACCAAGTGCAGATAGTCTTGCCACGGTACCATCAGCGACATCTGTTTCAACAAATCAATCAGAAGATGAGTGCATCCAGAAGGTCAACATCGAACGCTTCAACGAAGGGATAGCTGGAATAAAAGTGACTCCGATTAAATGGACGAAGATGGGTTACGTCAATTATCCCGAGAAAAAATACCGTGAAATCAACGAAGCTGTACGAAGAAACCTCTTCAAATTAGGACCTGAGGATGTGGAAAATACAGACTACGATGAGGTAATTATGAATATGAAGGAAAGGTTCTCGAATCTAGCCACGAAGACGATGAAGTAAGTAGAGCTATGCCTGGCCAAAAAGATTATGTATCTGTAAAAAAAGATGGAAAGCGTCAAGCAATCCAAAAACGATTAATGATGACTACTTTGAAAGAAGCGTATACACGCTTCAAGGAAATTAACGAAAATATTAAGGTAGGTTTTTCCTCATTTGCAAGCCTTCGTCCAAGGCAATGCAAGCTTCTATCCAATTCAGGAACACATAATGTTTGTGTGTGCACAACACACGAAAATATTAACCTAATCTTACATAGTTTGAAAAGAATCAATTTATCAAAGGATATTAAAATGTTAACTGGTAGTCTTTTGTGTGAAAATACAACATCAAATTGCTATCTACGATCTTGTTCGGATTGCCCAGATTCTTCATCATTGGAAAATACTTTATTCGCTGAGTTTGAAGAAAATTATATTTTATTTTATTTTCGTGTAATCTGTTAATTCATTTTAATTTATACATATATACATATACATATAATATTTATACATATACATAATATTTATACATATAATATACATAATACTAATGAATACATGAAAACGACTTGTTTAATTCACGCAAGGCCCTTAACAATAAAATCAGCAACAAACTGCGGTTCCCGTAATAATTTACACCGAAAAAAGTTTTTTGTTTTCTACTAAATGTGAAAATTGTGACATGTTTGAAATGTCATAACTTTTTTGTTTATTGGTTTACCATCACCAAATTTTTATGGTAGATAGCTAATATAATGGACCGTTTTCCCTCAAAAAATTACGTTGGTATTCCGATAGGGTTTTGAGATATTTGAGTTTTTGTGACAAAAATGATGTTTTTTAATGCAAAAAAAAATTTTTTTTTACTGTGTGTATTTTTTTTGGAATCTTTATTTAGTTGTCTAACATTGTTTCTTTAGTTGTCTAACAATCGAACGAACCGTTTTTGCTGTGCAGCTTTTTGAATATTTTTGAACCATTTTCACATACACCCTTTTGAAAAGTTAGTCGTGACTCAACTTGAAGATTTGATATCGGAAAATGACGATTTAGATGGAACTGGAAAACTGTGCAAAGTTTCAGTTCAATAGAAAAAAATGAATTAAAAAATTTACCAAATTTTGGTGCTGTTGCTTGGAATCACTCCATATGCTTTGGTTTATTCAAGAGCATTTGATTGTTGAATAAAGTGACATTTTGTATCAATTGACTACACAACAATCCTGTTATCATCAGAAAGATTCAATAGAAACGTAAAAACGAATGCCATCTTAAGAAATTCTTGGTTTCAGACTCATTATGCCAAACGACTTTATGCCGAACGACTTTATGCCAAATGACCTACCGCCGATCTTGATCGAGTTTGTACGCATATTCCTGGAGGAATTCCAAAGGGATTCCTGGCAAGAATCTGTTACTTGGTAAAATCCTCAGAGAATTTGTTTTGGAAATCTGAGAAAATTACTAGTGGAATACTGAGAGGATTCCTGAAGGAATTCTTATAGAGTTTTTGGTGGAATCCTGAGGGGATTCCGAGTAGAATCCTGATGGAATGCCGAGTAGAATCCTGACAGGATGCTTGGTGGAATATTGAGAGTATTTCTGATAGCATTGTTAGTGGATTCCTGGGGGAATCCTGAAAGGATGGCTTGTGGAAACCTGAGAGAATTCCTGGTGAAATTCTGTGAAGATTCCTGGTGAAATCCTGGTGGTATTCTGAGGGAACTACTGGTAGAATCCTGAGAGGATTCCGGATGGAATCCTGTAAGAATTCTGGATGGAATCCTAAGAAGATACCTAGTGGAACCCTGAGAGGATTTCTAGTTGAATCCTGAGTGATTCCTGGTGGAATCTTGATGAGGACTCCCAATGGAATCCTGAGAGGATTACGGAAGGAATCATGAGATCATTCCGGGAGCAATCCTGAGAGGATTCCTGGTTGTATCGCGAGAAGATTTCTGATGGAATCTAAAAAGAATTTCTTGTGAAATATGAATGATTATATATTTTTATAACGAATGATTACAAAAGTTGATGCAGTGAATGATTCTAAAGATATAAAACTTTCTTAGTCTTGTGGTAACGACTGGCATGGAAAAGAGGGGGTAAGAAGGGATGTCAGTGACAGAAAACTAATTCTGAAAAAAAAAAAAATATATCTATTTTGAAGTTTTACAGTTATTTTTATTTCATAAAAATTGTGTGGGAGCCTAAAATAAAAACAAGCCAAACTTCTATGAATCATATTTTTTTTTCTATTGAATCAAAAAATCTGCTTCGAATATTGTATTGGCATTCCAAATCTAGTCACTTTCATTTTCCAGCCTATAATTTCACAGAGGTTGACAATTTTCTTGCTTCACTGTGCATAACATATTTTCCAACGTCCTACCAAGGGTTCCAAACGTGGACGTGCATCTGATAATGATTCTCGGAGAGTTTTCGATGTTAAAAATAATATAAATTTCAAACCCATTTCTTTTTTTATTGTGCCCTTGCTAGTAATCTCTGAACCAATAAGCAGGCTTGATAATACTCCTCAACATCATTAGAGTTCGGTGACATACTCTAGAACAGCGTGGGGCCTCTGTCTCTTTGCGAGAGAACGAAAAAATGCTAAGCGGAGAGGTAACGAAAAATGAGCGAGGAAGATGCAGCACAAAACACAACAGAGTAAAAATCCATCAAAACAGAGTGCCACAACTCCTCGAGGACTGTCTTGTTCGGGTGGAACCCTCAAGAGTTTTTTTTTATTTGAAGCGTGACTAAAAGTGAGCAGCGCAATAAAAAAGACAGTGTCCGATAAAATCCTCGCATATTTTTTTTTGCACTCTCACTCGAATCGCTTGCGGATCTGTGTTAAAAATTTTGAATTCCGTTTTTATTCCTCAGAAAAACGGTAAAATCGTCTGACCATCGGGAATACATTTTTGGAAATTCACGCATTTCAATGTTAGTAGAACTATAAAGTCATGAAAACCTAATTGTAGAATGAATATTTATGATTCCATGAACTTAAGTCCTTTCGAGTATTTCAAGAAAAAAATCGTCGCTATTTTTTGCTCATTACAATATTTACCACCGGTGCTTTGTAACCGAGTACATCGCAAAAATATTTAATTTAACCACTCGGGCAGCTGCAGACAGATTGTTAGCGGTAGTTATACCTATATCTTAACGCAGCTCTCCATCAGCCGCCTTACTACCGTATGATGTTGTGCAAAGCAGGAATCAGAAAATAAAAAGCCCCTCAAGAACCTCCCTCCTCACTCTTCTCCAGCGCGATGTAGCAATCCCAGCGGGCTCAACCCAGCGAAAGGGTGAAAATGCTATTATCCCCTTCTCGAGTGAATGTGTCCTTTGTTCCACACCGATCCAACTGACCGACCGACGAAAGCCCGCGCCAAAGGATACTCCCCGGTCCCGGTTCCCCATATGGAACCTCAACAGCTTCTCAGCGGGATAATGTTGATGTTCTTGCTGTTTTTTTTTTCTCTCGTGTTCTGCATCCTTCTCTCGACCCTCTTATATATCCTGCTCGACGTGGTGGTGTGTATCTACAGAAAACAACGAACAATTGCTATCGTCGGCCGTCGTCCTCGGATACGACAATCATATGTGACAGGAAGTAGATAGCAACGTAAGAACAAAAAACCGACCATCACCACACATATAAGTACACACACATCAGTGGTCGGGAATCCCCGAGAGAATGGGGTGAAAAGGGAACGAGAGGGGCCAGTCGCAACCCCAAAGGTCGCAGCTTCATTAAAGTGTTTTAATGAAAATGCCAGCTGACAGTCAGAGAGGAAACCCGGAGTCGGTCTTTGTCGTAGCAACTCGCTGTTGACTTTTTCTCGGTTCTCTCCAGTCCAGTGTGCTTCCGTTGTCCTCAGCAGCGCAAGCCAGAAGCCCGGTTGAAATCATGGGAAAATTTAATTCAAATCCCACAGCTGCATAGCCCTCGCAACAACGGGGTCAACTTCAGAAGCACGACTTGTGGGCAGCAACTAGGAAATTTGTAGGGTGAAGAACGATTTTGGCTGGATGAACCAATTTTAGCGAAATTTGTCCATAGAGAGGGTGAGCCGTTTCACATAATGACGTTGCTTACGATTTCATTTGAGGACGTTTCGCATAATTGGAAATTTGACACAAAGTCAATAATTCGCAATCTTCAAAATGCTACATGTTTTTATGACGTTTTGTCGCTAAATTCTTGTATCAAGCTCTTCAATGCAAAATGTCCATTATACTCAACGTCATATATTTCCATGACTTTTTCATTTAAATACAAAAATTTAAATAATTTTTACAAAATTTGACTAAAATAGGTCATTCTCCGAAACAGTTCTTCTACCCAATTTTCAGTTAAACAAAACATCTTTCTCGCAACATCACAGCACCGTTTAACCATGATGAGTAACCTAATTATTTTCGCTCGGATGCACTGCCTCTGCGGTCAGTTCAGAAAAGTACGGCTACAACAGTAACGATATGCGATATCTATAAAGATTCCTCAAAAGAGCATTCAAAACACATCACGAAATTACTCAGGGTTCTATCTAAGTGCATCATGCTGTGGATTTTGAGTGAATTCTGTTCAGGATTCTGAGTAAATTCCGCTAAACATTCTGAGTGAGCTATGCTCAGAACTCTGAGTGAATCTTGCTCAAGATTATGAGTGAATCCTCCTCAGAATTCTATATAATTTCTGTAGAGGATTCTAAATGAATTCTCTCTCAGAGTCCAGAGTGAATCGCGCTCAAGAATGTTAGTGAATAGTGCTCAGAATTTTGATTGAATCCTGCTCATGATTCTGGGTAAATACTGCTATTAATTCTTAATGAATCCTGCTCAGGGTTCTTTGGGTATTCTGCTTAGGATTTGGAGTGAATCTTTGTCAGAATCCTTAGTGAATACTGCTCAAGCTTCTGAGTGAATTCTGCTAAGGATCCTTAGCGAATCGTATTCAGGATTAAGAGTGAATCCTTTTCTGGATTGTGAGGGAATCCTGCTCAGGATTATTGCTCAGCGTTCAGAGTAAATCTCGCATAGAATTCTGAGTGAATTTTGCTCAGGATTCTGAGTCAATCATGCTCAGAATTCTGAGTAAATCCTGCTCAGGTGAATAATGCTCAGGATTCTGGGCGAATGATGCTTAGGATTTTGAGTGAATCCTGCTCTGGAATCTGAGTGGTTCATTATCAGAATTCTGAGTGATTGCTTCTCAGAATTCTGAACCGGACTCTCGCAGGATCCCAAGAAGGATTGACTCAGATTCCTAATTAGAATTTCTGAGTTAATCCTGCTCAGGATTCCTAATGAATCCTGCTCATGATTCTGAGTGAGTTCTGCTCATGATTCTAAGAGAATCTTCTATATAAATAAAAATGGAATGATGTTTGTATGTCACGAAATAAGTTGAGAACGAGTCAACGGATTTTCATAGTTCTTTTACTGTTGCATACAACAAGGGATGCGACGTGTTCGTGCGTTGAAAAAGTTTAGAAAAGTCTTCGGAATAGCCATTAAAATGAGAGAAAACTAATGTGACATTTTGTATGGGAGATGGCATGTCATTTTTCAACAGCCTACTTGATGGCAAGACGAAGTTTGCCGGGATCACTAGTTCTTAATAAATCATGTCCAGGATTCTGAGTGAATCCTGCTCAGGAGTCCGAGTGAACCATGCTAATAATTCTTTGTGAATCCGGCTTAAGAGTCAGAGTGAATCCTACTCAGGATTCTGAGTGAACCCTGCTCAGGATTCTGAGTGAATCCTTTTCATAATTGTTAGTTAATTCTGCTTAGGATTCTGAGTAAATCCTGCTCAGGATTCTTTGTGAATCCTGCTCAGAATTTTGAGTGATTCCTACTCAGGATTCTAAGTGAATTCTGCTCTGGATGCTGAATGAATTCTGATCAGGATTCGGAGTGAATCTTGCTCTTGATTCTGAGTGAATCCTGTTCATGGTTCAGAGTGAATTCTTTTCATAATTTTGAGTTCACTATTCTGAGTGAATCTTGTTCTTGATTCTGAGTAAATTCTGTCAGGATTCAGAGTGATTCCTGCTAAGAATACTAGTTGCTCAAGATTTTGAGTGAATTCTGTTCAGGATTCTGAGCGAATTCTATTCAGGATTCTGAGTGAACCCTGTTCTTGATTCTGAGTGAATTGCGGTTAGGATTCTGAGTGAACCCTCTTGATTCTGAGTGAGTCCTACTCAGAACCCAGAGTGAATCCTGCTCTTGATTCTGAGTGGATCTTGCTCTTGATTCTAAGTGGATCTTGCTCAGCATTCTGAGTGAATCCTGCTCAGGAATCGGAATGAATCCTTTTCAGGATTCAGAGTGATCATGATTCAGAGTGAATCCTGCTCAGGATTCTGAGTGAATCTTGCTCAAGATTCTGAGTGAATCTTGCCAAGGACTTTGAGTGAATCCTGCTCAGGATTGTGAGTGAATCCAGTTCAGGATTCAAAGTGAATCCTGCTCAGGATTCTGAGTATTTTAAGCTTAAGATTTTGAGTGAATTCTGCTCGGGATTCTGAGTGTATCTTGCTCAGGATTCTGAGTGATTCCTTTCAAAGATTCTAAGTGAGTTCCCTCTCCGGGTTCTGAGTGAATCTTGCCAAGGACGTTGAGTGAATCTTGCTCAGGATTCTAAGTGAATCCAGCTCAGGACTCAAAGTGAATCCTGCTCAGGATTCTGTATAAATCCAGCACAGGATTCAAAGTGATTCCTGCTCAGGATTCTGAGTAATTCCGGCTCAAGATTCTGAGTGAATTCTGCTCGGGATTCTGAGTATATCTTGCTCAGGATTCTGAATGATTCCTTTTAAAGATTCTAAGTGAATTCCCTCTACGGGTTCTGAGTGAATCGCGCTCAGAAATCTGAGTGAATCGTGTTCAGAATTCTGAGCAAATCATGCTTAAGATTCTGAGTCAATCCTACTCATAATTCTGAGTGAATCCTTTACTAGATTCTGAGTGATTCCTGCTCATGATTCTGAGTGAATCCTGCTAAGGATTCTGAGTGAATCCTGCCAGGCCTGGGAAAATACACTCACTCACCCGAACGGTACCGATAAAATATCTGCAAAGTATCTGCTGCTATCGAATGTTCAGTGATTGCCGAACGCTACTAGGGTGAGCGCAATCCCGACGAATCGCAAACGATCAGAGGCGCGTCCGCGTTCAAAACAATGGGTAGGACAAACGTTGTCAATTACCCTTGGGCACAATGAAACCAAGAAAAAAATTAACCCTGGACTGTAAATTGAATGTTACTGTACTTGAAGGGGCTCAAACGCAAACGGGGTGTAAGTGAATTTGGTCAGTTTCGAGTTGAGAAAATTCTAACGATATTTTAAGTTGATTTTTTCGTTCAACAGAGAGATGCATGTTATTTTTTTACTCCCATATAATTTGTATAGAATAAAAAGTTGCAGATAAAACTTCAATAAAGATTCTTGTCACTGACACCCCTTTGCTTCTTACCCTCTCATTTTCATGCCAGTTGTTACCATAAGCTACTAAGTGCCTTAAAATAGTAAACTAGAGACCTATTGCCGGAAAACAGACTTGGAAAAATCATAAAACTAATTAAAAACAGGCTGAAAAGAGACCAAACAGGAACCAAGAAAACCCAACGAAACCTCATGAGAGCCAGGTCATAATAGTTTTATATTTATCATAGCTTCAGAGTATATATTTATCTAGGATATAAGACTTTTTTTGAATTCATCGTGACATTACGTCAAGTATTGCTGTACCCATGTGTTTTTTCACGATTTTCTCTAGGAATTCTGGTGTTTGACAAAATGTTCAGATGTTACTCCGGAAATTTAAGTGATTATTTTTTCCACGTATATTCCTAGGGAATTTGTCCAAGTATTTTGTCAAGAATACCTTAAGAATTATACCTGGATTTTATCAAGGAGAATCACAGAAATGGAATCTCTCCAAAAAATATTTCAGAAATCATCTGAATTCTCTCAAAACTTCTTGAAGAAATTTTTTAAGAAACTCCCTACTTCTCCAGGATTTTATTTTATTGCCTTGATGCATCTTCCAAGATTCCTGGTCAAAACGTCTTTTAAAATTTAATCAATAACTTCTCTTGAAATTTCTAGGGATATCCTTTAAAATTGTCTCTCAAAATTTAGATAGGATTTCAACTAAAGATTTATCACTCATTATTTTTTTTGGGATTTATTCAAAGACACCTTCAGCAATTACTCCATACATACCTTCTTAAATTTCTACAGAAATTTCTCAAGAAATTCTTTGACATTTACGAAAGTTCTGAAGAGTTCTTCCAGAAATATATCCAGGGAAATGACAGTGAAATTTTTCTGAACAATAAATTAAAATACACCTGAATAAAATCCTAGTGTAACTTATGATAAAACTTGTGTAAGTTTTAAAGTCACCCTTCATGATCTTTGAAATTCCTGGACTCTTGAGGAAGGTTTAGAAGATTTTTAAGGTAATCTTTAAAAATCAATAGAATTTTGGGAAAGTTCTCCGCAGGATTTTCTGAAAATCTATCTCAAAAACTATTGGACAAAATCTATAAAAATGTCTAAGAATGATAGGAGGAACTATTGAAAAAAAAAATGCCGTAGTATAAACTAATGTGAAAACTTAAATAAACTTTTGAGGATTGCATGGATTTTTTTTAGAAACTTTGTAAGGGATATTTGTTTATACTGCAGACGAGATACTTGGATGAAAAAAATCAAGTAAATAATAGATTTGTTCGAAGAACCCCCTCAAGCAATATTGAAATTTTGGGAAGAAACGTGAATTCTTGAAGGGATTTACATGAACAGGCGTTACAGATACTCTGGAATAAACCTTTATGGATTTCCTCGGAAATAATTCTGTAGAATTCTTAGGAAGATCTCCTAGATTAACAACTGTATTAGTAAAAAATAGAGGAAATTCTATGACAGTTTTGTACCTAAGGAAATTCGTGGAGGTAGTAGGTTTGGACTTCTCAAGGATTTCCTGGAGCAAATTCTGGAGAAATATTTCTAAGCATCCTTAAAAAATCGCTGGAAGAATTTCTGGGAGAATTGATAGATAAATATTTAGTAGAATTTCTTGAGAAATCGTGTAGGAGGCCCTGAAAGTGTGCTGAATAAAATCAGTATGATAATTCCTGAAACTTTTACTTGGGTAATCTGAAACGAAATTCTTAAAGAGCCTGTTGAACCTTTTATAGTCTCTGAAGGTTTCTTTGGAGCCTGTACAATTTAGCATCACGATTCAACGCAAACAGAATAAGGAAGGAATAGACTTAAGAGACCATTTTGGTTAGAATAGATACTTAAGAGACCTTCCATTAAAAATAGAGATTTTTTTTTTATAGACTTGCATTAAAAAAAAAAACAAGTCTTTAGAAAGAAACCAACTACCAGGATCATTCATTGAATCAATTTTTGTTATTATTCATATTAAAAATTTGAATATCGTTTTCGAGTTTGTATGTATTTTGAACAGATGAAAAATATATAAACTATTTTTCAAGCTTTCAGCTGATCTTTTTTTTTGTGGAATCGTGGGTAGGACAATGCATTGACTGTCCTACTCAGTTGTTTTCGTGCGTAGTACATGTCCTACCTGTCCTACCCACTTCCCGCGCCACTGCAAACGATTGAGATAAACCGAAAATGAAAAGATATATCTTATATATATATTCGTATATATACGGAATACGGAGCGGAGAGAGCACCTATCCGCTCTTAAATGGGAGACACGAAAGAACGCGTTCGCCATTCAATCACTGAATGCTTTCTGCGAAATGTACAGATTTTGCGTTCACTGAATCATTTCGCCTTGTGTATTCCCAGTCAGTGAACGCTCTTCAGCTCTCAAACACGAATGCCACTCGTGCGGAATCGGAATGTAAAGAATCATTCGCTACAGCAATCGGATGCCTTCGGCACAAGGAGTCGGTAGTTAATCATTCTGTTGCCGTTTTTGTCTAACTTGTCGCTCGGTGAACAAGATGAAAGCGTATTGGAAATTGAAACACTCAGCTTGGTTGGAGAAACGGCAATCTCGCTCTTGACCGCTTGTGGAAGTGAGCGAGAGAAACGCAATATTTGAGTGAATATTTTCCATTGTTGATTTCTGCTCATGATTCTGACTTAATTGTGCTTAAAATTATGAGTGAATCCTGTTTAGGAATCAAAGTGAATCCTTTTCAGGTTTGTGAGTGAATCCTGTTCAGTATTTTGAGTGGATTCTGATCAGGATTTTGAGTGAATTCTAATCAGGACTCTGAGTGAATCCTACTAAGGATTCTGAGTGAATCCTACTTAGGATTCTGAGTGAATCCTACTAAGGATTCTAAGTGAATCCTACTGAGAATTCTTAATGAGTCCTGCTCAGTATTCTCAGTAAATCCTGCTCTGGTTTCTGAGTGAATCCTTCTCAGGATTCGGAGTGAAGATTATGAGTGATTTCTGCGCGGGATTGTGAGTATCTCCTGCTTAGGCTTCAGAGTGAATCCTTTTCAGAATTCTTCCAGGGGTGAATTCTAATCAGGAATCTAAGTGAATTCTAATCAGGAATCTGAGTGAATCCTACTAAGAATTCTGAATGAATCCTTCTCAGGATTCTGAGTGAAACCTGCTCGGGATTCTGAGTGAATCCTGCTCAGTATTCTGAGTGAATTCTGCTCAGGATTGTGAGTGAATTCTGCTCAGGATTCTGAATGAATTTCTCTCATGATTTTGAATGAATCCTGCTTAAAATTCTGAGTGAATCCTGCTTATGATTCTGAGTGAATTCTGAGAAAATCTTGCCCAGGATTCTGAGTGAATTCTGCTCAGAATTCAGAGTGAATCCATCCCAGGACTGTAAGTGAATCCTGCTCAGGATTCTGAGTGATTTCTGCTCAGGTCGAAGTTCGTTAGGCCGAAACTTCCAAAACTTAATAGGAATCAGAAATCAGAAATTCCTACTTTTATTATAAGCTACTCTTTCTTCGCTTTTAACTCATCCTGCTTAATGATACATTCGATTTTATGATTCATTTGACCCAATATACTTCAGTCTCAAGAAACTTAGTCCCAACATTCTTCAACCTAATGACCCAGCACCGTGCTTGGACGACATGCCTATTAAAGAAAGCACTTCACTAGGCAATGGACTAGCATGCAACGCCCAAGGGCGTAGGCGGAAAATATTCCTGAGGAAAACTAGCCCTGATTGAAGCGAGAAGTGAAACAAAACTCCTTGAATTGATGCCACCGAATGCTAGGTAACGCTAACCACATGGCCACGAAGGCCACACAATAAATTTAGAATGCCGACAAAAGGTTTTCAACCTATATGTGCACGTCTGATTAGTCTATAGACAATTTCTTTTTCTGAAATTTCAATTTAAAAAATTTTGAGTATTAGCTATGCCAAATGCATAAATTGATATTTTCACAACCAAGCTCAGGAAACAAAACAAAGCGGGCAGATCTTTCCAAGTGATTTCCAGAAAGGATAATGATCTTCATCAGTTTCTATATGCATCAAAAGGAGTTTTTCCTCGTTACCAGTTGACCACAGCCTTTCAGGTGCCTTCTTATGCTTTGCAAAGTACTTGGTAACCCGTGAAAATCTCTTGAGCACCCATTGAGAATTTTAATGTATGGCTTCCCAACTATTTGAATGTCTCTGAAAAACCCTAGATATCTCGTGACAGTCTTTTGGAAACCCCTGCAAAGTTCTGCTGTCACTTTAACCGCTTTTGAAATGTCAGAAAAACTTTGAAACCTCTTAAGAATCACTCGTAAGCTCATTGAAAACCCTTTGAAATGCTTAAGAATCTCTAAGAACGTCTAGGAGCCTCTTGGTAAACTAGGTAATCCCCTGAGAATCTTGGTAAATCCTACGGAAAGCTTAAACGACGTCTGAAAATCTTTTGAAAGTCCTGATTATCTTTCGAGGACGCTACGGAAACCTTCAAGTATGCTTTGGAAATCCCTTTTTTTCAGGATATTTTCAATCCTCTTGGGTATACAGTACTGTAACGGTTCGTAGTACATCCGTATCAGATTATCAAGGTCTTGTATCATTTAGATGTTAACAAATCAAGAAAACTTTTTTGTTGTAGGCTCTACTCCATGTTTGGCCACCGGATCGGTACGCAGCCTACCTACAGCTACATAAAACTTCAAGGCACTGACAAATAAAGGGCACTGCCCGTTTTCGACCATACCAAGATACCAAGAATTTGTATCGAATGGGGGCCATGGAGCTTTTTTTTTTCATTGAGTAGATCTTCGACAATCCAAAGACTAAGATTGGCCATCAGCCCATATAAACCCACCCCAGAGAGAGGTGGGCGAGGTAGTGTGGTTTAAAGGACACCGACCCCTATGATTCTACCACAGAACCGTAATTTATCTCAACATTGTGTAGATTCAGTCCCGGCCATTGCTATACACCAGACTGAAGTCCAGGATGCCGGTGAGGCCATCTGCAGCCTTTTCTCCAGTACGCTCATCAAGCATGGCACCGAAGGTCGCAGGAAAGGCATGGATCGATCAGGAGCAGTGAGGACATTGACAAAGGGGCCCCAAACGATAGAGCAGTGAAACAAGAAAGGTCAGAATAGTCCTAAGAAAGTGGGTGAAGTACGTTGTAAGTAAAAGTTAACTTCGCGCAACAGTAAGGATTAGCGTACCGATCCAAGAGATGTAGAATGTATACAGAGTTTCACTAGCCGCTGAGAAGAGTCACCTTCTGTGAACCGTCCTTAAGTAGACTGTAGCTGCCGGTGATCTGTCGAGAGTTACAGTACTGAACAGAAGAAAGTGGTCACTTTTCCGTACAAAATGATCAAGCTTGGAGGATGGAATCTCAAATTATAGTGCTTTGATTGACCTGTAATTTTCACCACATCTTGAACAATATTTTGAAATTTGCTAATTCGAAACACAACAACAGCTTTTCATAAACAAACTTTTATGCCATCGCATATCTCTCATTTTGATAAAAACGAAAAAAACGAACTATAATAAACCTTTGAATGGAAATATTTTTTTAAAACGCCCAGATAGCCGTAGCGGTAAACGCGCAGCTATTCAGCAAGACCAAGCTGAGGGCCGTGGGTTCGAATCCCACCGGTCGAGGATCTTTTCGGGTTGGAAATCTCGACTTCCCAGGGCATAGAGTATCTTCGTACTTGCCACACGATATACGCATGCAAAATGGTCATTGGCACAGTAAGTTATCAGTTAATAACTGTGGAAGTGCTCATAAGAACACTAAGCTGAGCAGCAGGCTCTGTCTCAGTGAGGACGTAATGCCAGAAGAAGAAGAAGAAAACGCCCATAAGTTGTTCTATTTTGTAAGACAAACAAGTTTGTAAAATAACATGTTTCGTAAAACTGATTATTTTCGAAATGTTTCCAAAAACTATATCTGTTAGTTTTTGCAAAAATAAAAAAATTGCAATAATTCGTAAGCTTGCGTTTGAAATATTGTGAATCTTCCGTTTCTAAAAAATCGTGTCCATGCATCCAAACTTGCCCATTTTGTATAATAAAAACGCCCAGTGCGTACTTTGTCATGTCCAGTGCTATGTTATCCAAAATCTAGTTAAACGAACTAACCCATTTTACAATTTATTGCAGTATTAGAGTTTGTTGTGAACACTCAAAATAAAAAAAAAAAATTCTGATATAGATTTGGCCGGAGTCTCAACATATCCTTTCAAGCTTCACAAGACACTTGTTTAATTAATTGTGATCATTCTTTACGGCTAACCAGCCATGGACAAATTTATGTAAAATTTGCGAAAAAGTTACACGTCTTCTCGGTGAGAATCGAACTCACGATTCCCTGTTCTCTAGACAGGGCACGTTACTCCTACGCCACGAGAGGACTCATGGACGCAGAAGTTAACCTGAATTCGATTTCAGCTCAATTGCAAGGTGGAATTGCAGAATATTTTGCCTCCATCGATTGGTAAAACGTTCTGGATGGACGAGATGCTTTTGAGGCGGCTATGACTCTCTCAAACATAATTGGGCATGTAATTGATCGGCATGTGCCCAAGAAAGCTTTCAATGGTAACAGGAAACCATGGATTACACGTGAGCTTAGTTCATTGAAAACCGCAAAAAGAGCAGCACTCAGGCATTATTGTAAGCACCGCACGATTCCGTTGCGTGATCAATATCGGAGTTTGAACGCCGAATACAAATTGCGAATTCGTGAAAGTTTTAGGCATTACCAACACGGAATCCAGCGAAACCTGCAGGCAAAGCCAACATCTTTTTGGAGTTATGTGAGTTCTCGACGGAAGGAGTCAGGTTTCCCTTCAACCATGACTCTTAATGGTATAGTTACCTCAGAGCCACAAAAAATCAGTCAACTTTTTGCTGACAAGTTTGCGAGTACTTTCTGCGATGAAATAATTTCCGATGAACAAGTCAACCAAGCTGCATCCAATGTTCCTTTGCTGGTAGGGAGCACTCTGAGCTCCCTCGACATCGATGACGCCGTGATATTCAGAGCTGCCTCGCAGTTAAAATCATCTTCAAACCTCGGACCTGACGGCATTCCAGTCGTTTTCGTTAAAAAATACATCGATAACCTCATCGCACCACTTCGACATGTATTGAACCTGTCACTATCTAGTGGGGTATTCCCGTATATTTGGAAAACCGCAATCATGTTTCCTGTCCACAAAAAAGAAGATCGATAGGACGTAAACAACTACCGTGGAATTTCGTCTTTGTCCTCCATTTCCAAGTTGTTAGAACTCATAGTCCTGGATGCATTGATGTCTCACAATAAGCAGTATCTGAGCGATGAACAACATGGCTTTATCTCGGGAAGATCTACCACTACAAATCTCCTGTGCCTCACGTCACATGTCACAAAGAGTTTTGCGAATAAAGCTCAAACGGATGTCATCTATACCGACTTGTCTGCGGCATTCGATAAGATCAATCACGCCATTACGATTGCCAAATTGGAAAAATATGGTGTCAGCGGTAACTTGTTGCGTTGGCTCAAAACATACCTGATTGGACGGAAACTCTCCGTTACTGTAGAAGGTTTTCGTTCAAAAGATTTTCTCGCCTCATCGGGAATCCCACAAGGAAGTCATCTTGGACCGCTAATATTCCTATTATACTTCAATGATGTCAACTACGTGCTTCATGGCCCTCGCTTATCCTATGCTGATGACTTAAAGCTTTATTCAAGGATTCGTTCTAAAGCCGATGCAATTCGGCTTCAACAAGAGTTGGACAACTTCAAGAACTGGTGTACCCTGAACTGTATGGTTGTTAACCCTGACAAGTGCAGCATTATTTCTTTTGCCAGAATTCGCGATCCTGTAGTTTTTGACTACAAGCTGCATGATACCGTAATTCAGCGAGTAGATCATGTGAAGGATCTAGGTGTAGTTTTAGGCAACCAGTTAACATTCAAACGGCATATTTCATATGTCGTAGAGACGGCATCCCGTACGTTAGGGTTTATCTTTCGCATCGCAAAGGACTTCACGAATGTGTATTGTATTAAATCGTTGTACTGTTCGCTAGTTCGATCCAATCTCGAATACTGCTCGGTCGTATGGCATCCTTACTATCAGAATGGTATAGACAGGATCGAATCAGTACAACGTCGCTTCATACGGTTCGCTCGTCGTCGACTTCCTTGGCGTGATCCATTCCATCTACCGAGCTATGAAAGTCGATGTCGAATAATACATATCGACACACTTCAAGTGCGAAGGGACGTTTCGAGAGCTCTATTTGTAGCCGGTACTTTACAAGGCCGGATTGACTGCCCTAATATTCTAGGGGCGGTGAACTTGAGCTCACCGAAGCCCCTCTTGAAGACTGCTGGAGTAGTCTCAAAGCAGCCATAAACAACGCAGCGGAAGGTGCCATTGGGTTCGTGGAAGCAAATCGACGGAACGGTTGGTTCGACGAGGAGTGTCAGACGGTTTTGGACGAGAAGAATGCAGCGCGGGCGATGATGCTGCAGCAAGGCACCCGTCAAAGCGTGGAACGATACAAACAGAAGCGAAGACAGCAAACCCATCTATTCCGGGATAAAAAGCGCCGCCTGGAAGAGTTGGAGTGCGAAGAGATGGAGCAGCTGTATCGTTCTCAAGAAACACGAAAGTTCTACAAGAAACTAAATGCATCCCGCAAAGGCTTTGTGCCGCGAGCCGAAATGTGCCGGGATAAGGATGGAGGTATCTTGACGGACGAACGTGAGGTGATTGAAAGGTGGAAGCAGCACTACGATGAACACCTAAACGGCGCAGAGGAGGAAGATCAAGACAGCAGGAGGAATGGCTTCATCAGTACGGCGGATGAGGGAGACGTGCTAACTCCCACAATAGGTGAAGTTAAGGATGCTATCAAACAGCTCAAGAACAACAAAGCAGCTGGAAAGGATGGTATTGGAGCGGAACTTATTAAAATGGGCCCGGACAGGTTGGCCACTTGTCTGCACCGATTGATAGCCAAGATCTGGGATACAGAACAGCTACCGGAGGAGGGAATAATATACCCAATATACAAAAAGGATGACAAGTTAGAATGTGAGAACTATCAAGCGATCACCATTCTTAATGCAGCCTATAAAGTGCTTTCCCAGATCATCTTCCGCCGTCTTTCGCCACTGGCAAGCAGATTTGTGGGAAGTTATCAAGCCGGTTTTGTGGATGGGCGATCGACGACAGACCAAATCTTTATGTTGTGGCAGATCCTCCAAAAGTGTCGCGAATATCAAGTCCCTACGCACCACCTATTCATCGATTTCAAAGCGGCCTATGATACCATCGACCGCGAAGAGCTATGGAAGATTATGGACGAGAATGGTTTTCCCGGGAAACTGACTAGACTGATCAAAGCAACGATGGATAGTGTACAGTGCTGTGTGAAGATATCGGGTGCATTATCGGACCCGTTTGAAACACGCAAAGGACTTCGACAAGGCGATGGTCTTTCCTGCCTCCTGTTCAATATTGCGCTTGAAGGTGTTATGAAACGGGCGGGCTTCAACATGCGGGGCACGATCTTCAATAAATCCAGCTAGTTCATTTGTTTCGCTGACGACGTGGACATTGTCGGAAGAACGTTCCAGGTGGTTGCTGAACAGTATACCAAGCTGAAACGTGAAGCAGATCGGGTTGGATTGAAGGTAAATACGTCGAAGACGAAATATCTGCTGGCTGGAGGAACCGAGCGCGATAGAGCTCGCATAGGCAGACGCGTGACGATCGACGGGGATGAGTGCGAGGTGGTGGACGAATAACAACTGCAGCAGAGAAATTCGAAGACGTATCATCGCCGGAAGTCGTGCTTACTATGGACTCCACAAGACCTTGTGGTCTGGTAAACTTCACTTCCGTACTAAGTGTACCATGTACAAGACGCTAATAAGACCGGTAGTCCTCTACGGGCATGAGACGTGGACAATGCTCGAAGAGGACCTACAAGCGCTAGGAGTTATTGAACGACGTGTGCTTAGTACGATCTTCGGCGGAGTATGTGAGAATGGCGTATGGAGGAGAAGAATGAACCACGAGGGGGACGGACCTGGTGTAGTGGTTAGAACACTCGCCTCTCACGCCGAGGACCTGGGATCGAATCCCATCCCCGACATAGTCACTAAAAATTTCAGTGACGACTTCCTTCGGAAGGGAAGTAAAGCCGTTGGTCCCGAGATGAACTAGCCCAGGGCTAAAAATCTCGTTAATAAAGATAGAAAAAAAAAATGAACCACGAGCTTGCGCAACTCTACGGTGAACCCAGTATCACGAAAGTTGCCAAAGCTGGAAGGGTACGATGGGCGGGACACGTTGTGAGAATGCCGGACAACAATCCCGCAAAAATGGTGATCAGCTCAAATCCGGCCAGTACAAGACGAAGGGGAGCGCAACGAGCTAGGTGGTTTGACCAAGTGGAGCAGGATCTTGGAAGTGTGGGGCGATCGAGGAATTGGAGGTTAGCAGCCATGGACCGAGTTAGTTGGCGTAACATTGTGGCGCAGGTCATGTCTTGAAGGACGTAGAGCCAGCAAAAGTAAAGTAAGTAAGAACTTGAACGTTCGTCCTAGAACACTTCGAAATAATTCGTTATTAAGACTACCTTTTGAACGCACTAATTACGGACAGAACAGCGCAATAATTGGCATGGTACGGACGTTCAATAGGGCCGCTTCTGTGTTTGATTTTAATTTGTCTCGTGAAACTGTTCGTCGTAATTTCTATGTACTATTTTCCAATTTAAATGACGGTTAGTGATATCCTTATGTGTTATATTTTTTATTGTTAACAAATTATGTATAGGTTAAGGCATCATTGGGACAATTGTTGTCTGTTGGTGTAATACATAATAAATAAATAATCACGTGGTCCTCTTTCGCAAAGCGCACCTCTTTCGGAAGAATTAGATGCCCATCTTAACACACTGCCTATCCTGAGAGCGCATTATTTATAAGGTATTGAAATACCACACACTACTCGCCAACGACGTGCTGGCTGAGAATTCTATAGTTACGGAACATAAGTCCGCTACTTGTTTAATTTATTATGATCATGGTGATTATTGAGCTGAAATCGAATTCAGGTTAACTTCTGCGTCCATGAGTCCTCTCGTGGCGTAGGAGTAACGTGCCCTGTCTAGAGAACAGGGAGTCGTGAGTTCGATTCTCACCGAGAAGAAGTGCATCTTTTTCGCAAATTTCACATCAATTTGTCCATTTAATCCAATTGCAAAGTATATGTAATGCTTAGTTTTTCGGTAGTTGTTTCACAAGACAGTTACCAGTGCAAGAAATTCCGTGCATCGACTCGTTTAGCATAAATCTGCAAAATTCATATCGCATACCCTTTCACAAAAGTGGTGGAAAATTTCAGATGATGTATTCTGCTTCCACCTGATAAGCTAGAGCTAATCATGCGGATGCTGCGATTGACGGTCAACTTATGCGACGACCAAAACCGATTCGTCTCGGTTTTTCCAAGCAAGCAATGCAGCGGCACAGCGCGCAGTCAACATTGGGCACAATTAGTGCTTTCCACGTTTCTCCACGGCCACGGGTCGGGTGGTTGTTGTGATTTCCGAGCAAATGAGATTCATTACTTGTCTGCTCGAAATTGTTTGGAACTACGAACTACTGGTATGCGCGGTAAGTGAATTGCGGTTTGAGGTTGGACTGAGTGCAGTTGAATTGAAGCGCAGATTTCTGGTTATTTTGCGAATTGTTTGAATCGGAATTGAGTTGGTTGGCATGTAATAGTGATTACACATATAATTTGGAGCGATATCAATTGTCATTGATATTTGCTGGAAATGTTGCTTACCCAAACAATGAACTTTAAATTGGTAACTAGGTATGTTTAGAACGCCAATTTAAGGAATTGATACAGATTTTGTGTGTCTAAAGTACACTTACTTACTACCGTATTTAATAGGAAGAAAGAGATCGTAAAAGTGGGTGGAGTGACAAAGATGGAATTCCAAAAACGTCTGGTTTACTCTCTGTAAACTTAAAAAATGAACCATTTTAACATCAACAGAAGATTATTTTTTGCAAATGAAGTGTAATGATGGACATTCAACCACGCATTAACTGTTTTATATAACGAACTTTAATCGTTCTAACCAATCTGAAGGGAATTCAACTCTTCTGGATATACCAGCGTTCGAAAGTGGCATAACAGGTCTTTAATTTCGTAACATACATTGTTGGAATTATTCAAAGTTATCTGTCAAATTGTACACTTCAGGATAATAATCCGAACATCAAGTCTGAAAGACTTCCTGTAAGAACTAATGCTCCTCAAGGCAGTACTCTGGGACCAATTTTGCACAATATTTTCACATCTGACTTACTTGAGTTACCTCAGGGATGTCAAAAATCATTGTTTGTGGATGATACAGGCCTCTGCGCCAATTGACGAAACCTGCGTGTCATCTGTAGTTGATTGCAAAAAAGTTTGAATATTTTTTCTTCATACTTGCAAAGGTGGAATATGTCTCACAATACTTCCAAAACTTAACTTAAAGTATTGCCACATAAACCAAAAGCTCTTTATTTGAAACCTTCAAGTAGACATGTTTTCACGATGAGAGGGGTTCAAATAATTTGGTAGATGATTTATGTATCCATATCTTATAAAAATTTATAATTTTTAGGCAACAAACATTTTGATTATCAATAGTTTATTCTAATCATTTCATGATATCGTATAAATAGCAGAAACTTTCAAATCAACAAAAAATCTGTAAACATGTCAAATTATATTAACAAACAAAACTCAGCACATCCTAAAACAAACCACGCATTAACTTTTCATCGACACTTCCCGACTGTTATCACTATTAAACATCACAACGAAAAATAATAATCCAACACGCACAAACTGTGCCGTGATTCATCCGATAATGGATTCAATTATGCGAAGTCAGCGCACCATGAGCATGCATATTAATGTTTTCCCGGTCCCGGTCGGTACTGTCACAACAAAAAATTTTGGCATCAACCAATACACCATAACAAATAAGGCACGCATGAATGGACGCGCTACTCCATAGACACGTGCGTGCCTTCTAACAAACATTATCGCCATCGGAACCCAGAAAAAGAAAATTATCCCGCGCTGAACGCTGCACTGGTGTTATTTTCCGCAAACAACTACCAGTGGAGACCAATGGGTGTTAGGGCGGTAAAATTTACAAAAAAATTAAAGAATTCAATTGGACCCTGGCTCTAAGCCCTCTTGGAAATTGTCTTGAATTAAACCTCGGAAGACAATTCCGGCATCAAAAGAGGAAAATAGATAGGTACTAACTAATTGCAAAGAAGCACAACACTTGCCACACATTTTTGAAAATTCCTGGGATATTGATTTGGAAGAAGTAAGAACTATTATTGAAAATTTCAAAAAATATGAAAGCCTCTGTCTATCATGACCTAAGAATCAGATTTTTATCCGTGTGTGTTTATACTCTTGTAAACTTCTGCAAAGCTCCGAACAGAATAAGCAACAAATTAATTTGTGTTTTTATAACCTTTTTTTTATTAAAGCTTGAATAAAAAATTTTGTAAATTATAAAAGAGATACGGGAGTAAGAACTTTTCAACTTTTCCTGCAATTCGACCCGCCCTAATGTGCATATCTCAACTGACGAGGTCAGCTTCCTGGATGGGCGACAGGGTACGCGCTGAGCATGAAGCATTTGGTTTCAATTACTCGCTCATTAGCATATGTTAATAATCGGCAGTTCCGATCACCTTCCGCTGCCCGCTGCCCGCTGCCGTTGTTGGTGCTGGACCACAGACAGAGTGACCCTCTGTCCAGTGCAGTCAGTGCTCATTATTGCCCAAAATTCGATGCAGTCAGCCAGCGTGTAGTGACATGCTGTTGTTGTGCCTTCCTGTTTACTTTTCATTATGGGTTTTGATGATCGTTGGCGTGGGCATTTGGATGGATGGGGGTGTCGACAGCATCCATCCTCTAGCAGGTGGTATTCTGAAATTGGGATCGCATCAACAGCCGCGAGTTATAGATTATACTTATCCAATAGATCCATTCCCGTTGGCCATTCCGAACAATTTTCGCATAAATTATGCAGCGAACAAGTTCTCCGCTAACCGCCATTTAATCAACTCCTTCTGGCATACATATAAACGTTCCAAACCATTCATCCATAATACATCGCAAAACTTAAATCCCTCTCTTTTGAACCGCCAACGGTACCCCATCACACAAAGCCGCATCGTGCTAACAACTAATTAACACTCCATCGGCACTCCTCCGAGCTCTTCTGCAGTCTAATCTAGTGGCTCGGCACGCGGAGAATGGGAAATCAATACCCCCGCCTTCGTACTTATAGGGTAGATGTTCCGGTATTGAATATAGTATTAGTATCACCAACCCGGATTATATACCGTTTTCTGATACAAATTCATATAAACTGTTGAACCATCTGAAATAATATGGCAACATTCGAAAAAATCTTAAAATTTTCTGAGAAAAATAAAAAAAAATAATCATATATATTAAAATTTTTGCTTCTCTATATTTTATTACGTCTGAATGTTCCTGGATATGCCATCTTCCATAAAAAAAAAACGAGAAGTGGGAAATTTGAGTACAGGAATGAAAAAGTTGACAAATATTGGTGCAAATCATCCAATATTTGCCACCCAAATTTTTGATAAACAAACAAAGTTCATATACAGTCTTTCTGTAAGTCCTACTAAGATATGTTCTGACTAGTTCATACAAAATAGTTTTCCTTAGGATAACGAATACAGCTTCACCTACCCTTATACCCTTTCTTTGCAGATGGTGTGCGCGTGGGGCGGGAGGAAAGGATAGAACGCACGGAACCCGCACATTATCTCGTTCTTGAGCTCGTTAAAATCTTCACCGTTCCTTCCGCAACGACGACCGAGTGAAAAACCGCAACGCGCTCGTACATTTATGCCGGGAGCCATCACACATAGTTGCTGCGGTTGGCGGTGTTTGTCAGTCGTGTACCGCGCGTTGGAACTCTGATTGACAATTACAAGCAGGACTAAATAGTGGGTACAGTTTGTGTCAGTAAACCTGGAAACTCTGAATAGATTTTATATGGACAATAGATGATACATTTCTGAGATAAGACATTCCTAATTTGACACTTTCATCCTCATATTAAACTCATTACAAATAAGGTGTGTTGTAATTCTGTTAGAATTTTCAACGATTTATATACGAAGAAGTGTCAAAATAAACCTGCAGATTCAAAAGACATAGACAATCCTACTACATATTCTAAGAAGCCCAGAAAGAAGAAGCGGTAAACGCGCAGTTATTCTGCAAGACAGAACTCAAGGTCATGGGTTCGAATCCCATCTGTCGAGGATCTTTTTGGACTGGAAATTTTCTCGACTTCCCAGGTCATAGAGTATCTTCGGATTTACCACACGGATACACACATGCAAAAATGGTCAATTGGCAAAGAAATCTCCCAGTTAATAACTGTGTAAGAGCTAATAAGAATACTAAGCAGAGAAGCAGGCCCTGTTCCAGTTGTGACGTAACGCCATAAAGTAGAAGAAAAGATATTCTAAAATCTAAGATTTAAAGTATACTCTTAAAATTGCAAAAGCCTTTTTATTCTCATTGAAACAAAGTATGTTTTTTTAACAAAATTGTGCGCAATTCAGGTGTCCATTAAAGTGCCACTTCCACCTATCGATAATCACATGTTTGTCCGTATTACTCCTGGGGAACATATTTGGAGTAATTCGCTGGGAAATCAATCCAAGATTAAATATTCGGAGAAGCTACTATTTCTGAAAAAAAACGTGGAAGGAAAAATGAGGAATTTATTAAACATATTTTGTATGATAAGTTCCTCAGAACTTCTGTATAAAGTGATTGTTTAGTTTACTAGAGAATTCACTCGTTGGAATCTATTTGCAGTTTTTTTTTGAAATTCCGTAATTTAATAATGAAAGATTCACACAATAAATAACAATAATGATCCATGCGAAAATTCTCGGGAAATATTTCAGGAGGAATCCCTGTGGAATTGTTTGGAAAAATCACTGGAAGAAATCCTGGAGGAATCGCACAGAATTTTCGAAGGAATCTCTAAAGGTGGAACTCCTGAAAGGATTTGTGAAAGATTTCTTGGAATAATTACGTCATAAAGCGATCGAATTTAAATTTCTTCAGGCATTCCTCGAAAAATCCGTCCTGAATTTACTCCAAAGATTTCGTCAAGATATAATTTACAGATTATTCCGAAAAATCCTCTAGATGTTTCTAGGAAGTTCCTGGGAAAATTTGATCTGGGTTGTAAAAATTTGTTCTGAGTTCCTTCAAGGAAATTCTTTCAAAAAATGTCCGGTGATTTTTTTAAAAGTTTCATGACTTTTTCAGGAATCACTCTAACAGTTCTTGTAGAGATTTAAAAGAATTGCTCCTGGAATTTCTTCAGGGATTTCTCGAAAAACGTCTCCAGGAATTTCTTCAAGGTTTCGCTGGGAAATAAAAAATCATAGAAATTTTCTGATTTCCTTTTAGTTGTTTCTTCAATGATTTTACCAGATGTTACTCAATGGATTTCTTAAGAAATTCCTGCAAGAATTTCTCCTGGGTTTATTCAATTGCTTCATCCAGGATCTCCCTCATGATTTATTGAAGAAATTTTATCAGAAATTTCTCCATGGATTCTTCCAGGAATTCAGTAATTTCTGAAAGAACTATTATAAAAAATCCTTCAGGAATTTCTTAAAGTGCTTCTTAGGGAATTTGTCTAGAGGTTTTTCTAGAATTTTCTATATTAATTTCTCTTGGGATTCCTCCAAAAATTCTGGCAGATATCTCCAAAGATCCCCCAGACATTCCTCCAGGAATATCTTCAGAAATATTTCTTCCAGGAATTTCCCAAGAAATTTTCTCAAATCTTTCAAAGATTTCTCCGGAAATACTCTGTGAATTTCTTCTAAACTTCAGCGTTTTCTAAATGGATTCCTCCAGAAATTATCCTTCGAAGATAACTTTAAGAATTCCTTGAGAGATTTATTAAGGGATTCTTCCAGAAACTCCGATGTATCGGAAAATTCCTCCAGCAGTATCTCCAAGTAAAAGTTTCTTCAGGGTTTTCTTCCATGATATTTTCAAGAATCACTTTGGAAGTTCTTGTGGTCTCCCTCATGTATTACCTTAGAAATTCTTTCAGAGATTCCAGAAAATCAGGAATTTTTCCAAGAAACCCTTCAGGAATATCTGAAAGTGTTTCTAAGGGACTTGCTCTTGTTTTTCCAAAATTTTATCCAATAACTTCTATAAAGATTCCTCCGAAAATTCTTCAGGGATTTCTCAAGGGATCTCCCCACACATTCCTCCAGACTTTTTTGCAGGAATACTAACAAGGATTCTTCTAGGAATTTCCCAAGAAATTTCTTATGCAATCTTTCAAAGATTTCTCCGGAGATGCTCAATGAATTTCTTCTAGAAAATTCTTCAGGGTTTTCTCAAGGGGTTCTTCCAGAAATTCCTTCAAAAATAACTTTAAAAATTCCTTCAGAGATATATTAAGGGATTCTCCAGAAGAACCTCCAAGTAAAAATTGTCTAGCAAACTTTTGAATAGTTTCTCCAGAGATTCTTGAATGACATTTCCAAGAATTACCCTAGAAGTTCTGGCGGAGATTCAAACAAATTTTTCCAGGAATATCACCAGGAATTCCTCGAATTGCCCCCAGAAACTTCTTCAGAGATTTCACGTGGCAATGATTTATAGTTTTTTTTTTATTTCTTCTAGTTGTCCCTTCAGTGATTCCACAAGGGTTCCGTACAATAATTTCTCCACACATTCCTCCAGAATTCTTTCAGAAATTCCTTCAGAGATTTATTCAGGGAATCTCCCAGGAACCTCGATGTATTAAAAATTCCTGCAGTAGAATCGCCAAATATATTGCTTTGAAACAATTAAGTGATTTTCCAGATATCCCCCTAGATGTTCCAGAAATTCCGTCAAATGTTCATCAAGAGATTCGTCCTGGAAATTCAAAAGGGGTCATACTAGGTCAACACTATAGGCATTTTTGAAGAAGTCTCTGGAGTAATATCTGGGTAGATCCATTAAGAAACTTCCTTAAGAGATCTTTGGAATAATTCTGGAGGAAACCCAGAAAAAATTCTTGCAGGAATTTCTGGAGGAATCCATTGAGCGAAAGTTGCTCAAAAGGCTATAGAAACCGTTATGTTATAACGGAATCTTTGGAACAGTTTATTGAGCGAATTCGTGTTAAAAACTCTGCAAGAACGTCTACTGCAATTCTTGAAAAACAATCATGGAGTAATACATGGAAAAATCTTTAAAGGATTTTCCTAGGTAACCCCTGAAGGAGCTCCTGGAAGAATAGAGGAGATATTTTTTTGCCGGAACCCCCGAAAAACACCCAGAGAAATCCCAGAAAGTCCTGAAGGTGGAATTTTTTGAAAAATCTCTAAATAATTTCCAGGTGAAATTTCTGGAAGGATTCTTCTGTTCTGTGTCCTCAATGAATTCATCCAGGTTCTCCCTCAAGATTCACTTTAGACATTCTTTCAGAGATTTATTCAGGTGCTTTTACAAGAAATCCGTCAGGAATATCTCAAAGTTTTTCTTAGGGAATTTCTCAACTTATTCCTCAAAAATTTCCTCTAAAAATAATTTCTCTAGGAATCCCTCCGAATATTCTTTAAGGGATTTCTCCAGGGATCTCCCCAGACGTTCCTTCAGGGATTTCTCAAGGAATACTAACAACAATTCTTCCAGGAATTTCCTAAGAAATTCTTTCAAAAATTTAAGAAGGAATCCTTCTAAAACTCCTTCAAAGATTCCATCAGAGATACTCTCTGAATTTCATCTATAAACTTCTTCTGGGTTTTCTCAAGGGATTCCTCAAGAAATTCATAAGAAGGCACCGTCAGAAATTCCTCCAATAATTTGTCCAGAAATTCTCCCAAAATTTTCTTCAGAGATTACCCTGAGAGTTTCTTTAGAAGATTTTAAGATAAATTCCTTGAGAGATTCCTGAATGAATTTCTTGGAAAATTTCAGGCAGAGACTCTGTTGGCATTCCTTAGAAAGTCCCTGAAGATCCCTGAAAAAAAATCTAAAAGTATTTACGGAGAAGTCCATAACGAAATTGTTGGAGAAATTTTAGAGAAATTACATGAGTAAGAACCATGATGACGTATTCCTGGAGGATTCCTTGTAAGAGTCGCCGGGAGAAATACCTGAAGGGATTCCTTGAAAACAGTCTCGAGTAATTCTCAAAGGAGATCTTTGGGAGAACTCTGGAGGAGACACAGAAGAGATTTTTGTAGGAATTTCTGGAGGAATTCATTGAGGGAAAAGCGGTTACATCACTGTAGAAAAAACTGTATGAATTTGAAATAAAAAAAAGTTAGTTATTCCCTAGCGAAATCTTTAAAAAGGTTCCTTGGAGATTTTTTCGAGGAATCCCTGGAGAAACTCCTGAGCGAATTCGTTTAAAAATCTCTGCAAGAATGTGTACAGTAATATCAGGAATTTTTTTAAGTATTTGCTTAAGGTGAAACAGTTTGGAATCAACTTCTAAGATTGCACTAAAACTTCAAAGGCACAAATTTCGCGAAGAAAGCATCCCACAACAGTGCACTTTTTATTTTGGCTTCGTGCACTAGCAGAAAGCCTAAAATAAGAAAATCAGGAACGTTTGCTAACTATTTCTCCAGTTTTGTGCCTTTGAAAACTTGAGTAGGGGGAGAAGTCGGTCATTGTGCCGGCCATCTTTGGATTCCGAGATGTTTCACATTAAGTAATCCCTGAAGGAACTCCTGGAAGAATTCTGATGCTATTTTTTGCAGGAACCCCCGAGAGACATTTAGAGGAATACCAGCAGGAATATCTGGAAAAATCTCTAAATTATTTCCTAGCAAAATTTTTGGAGTAATTTTATGGAAGTATTTTTCGAGTAAGGAACTCTCGGAGGAATCCATTGAGAAACTTCTAAGGGAAATCCTCGAGAAATCAAAAGAGAATTTTTTGGACAAATCCGTTTATGACACCTGGAGAAATCTTTTAAGGAATTTCTAGACTTATTCCTGGAGAAATCTTAGAGGAATCCTAGAAATTCCTAGTGAAAAATTTCAAGAAGGGATTTCCAAAAGAAATTTGTGTAGAAACTCCTTTCGATGTTCGTCAACCCTTTAGAAGGTTTTCAGGGAAATTTCTTGACAAAATTTCTGAATAAATCTCTTGAAAAATTCCAGGCTGAAACCCTGTAAGCATTCCCGAAAAAGTCTCTGAAGAAATTTCTTGAAGTATTTTTGTAGAAATCCATAAAGGGACTATGTATTGAAGAAATTTTTGAGAGAATAGTTGAGTAAGAAACATGATGACTTATTCCTGGAGTGTTCCTTGTAAAAGATCCTGGAGAAGTACCTGAAGGGATTCCTGGAAAAATATCTAAAGTTATTCTCGAAGGAGATCCTTGCAGGAATTCTGTAGGAAACCCAGAAAAGATTCTTACTGGAATTCCTGGAGGTATTCATTGAGAAAAAATTGGTAAATCTAAAGCAATCCCTGAAGATGCTCCTATGAGAGCTCTAAAGATATTTTTATGGGAATCCCCACTAAGCATCTAGACGAATGCCAGGAGGAATTTCTAGAAAAATTTAAATTATAGTTGTCTCTGGAGAAATCTTTGTGGAAATTCTTGGAGGAATCCCTTAAGAAATTCCTAGTACCTTTTCAGTAAAAGTTCAAGAAGTAGGAGTTCTGTAGGAGTTTCAAAAGAAATTTTGGAGAAATTCCAAAAGGATTTATTTGTAGAAATCCACGATGAGATTCTGAAGGAATCACTTGAAAATTCCTGTGGTCAGAATCTTTTGTAGGAATTTTTGGAAAAGTCTTGGAGAAATCCTAGAGAAAGTGCTGAAAGTGATCTTATAGGAATCTTTTGGAATTACAGGACGAATACCAGAAAATGACTGCATGAATTTCCAGGGGAATTCATGGAGAACGAATACCTTCAAAAACTTCTGGGGAATCACTGTAACAATTTCTGAAGAAATCTGTTGACAAATTCTGGAGGCATTCCTGAAAGTGTTCTTAGATAGCCTTAATTGAAAAAAAAAATCCCATGAGAAATTTTACCTCTCTATATATTTTTGGAGAAATTCCTGGAGAAATATCCGTAGAAATTGTTGGAGGAATCCCTTTAGAAATTCTTGGAGAAATCCCTTTAGAAATTCCTGGAGCAATTTCTGTAAAAGTTCAAGAAGAAATCTCTGTAGAAGTTACAGAAGAAAGTTCCACAGTTCCTGAGGGAGTTTTTTCGAAGAAACCTACGATGAATTTCCGGAAGAACCGTTTGAACATTCCTGGGGCAGAATCATTTGAAGGAATAGTCTTGGAGAAATCCTAGAGATAATCCTGAAGGTGTTCTTGGAGAAATCACATGGAATTTTAGGAGAAATATCTTAAAAAGACTGGATGCATTTCTAGAGGAATTCATGTGGAACGAAAACCTTCAAAAATTGCTGGCGAATCACTGTTACAAAATCTGGAGGAATCCTTGAAGAAATCTCTTGAAAATACTGTAGAAATCCCTGAAAGTGTTTTTAGATATCCATGGAATTTCTAGAGTAACGATTGAAAGAATTAAAGGAGGAATTCTAGAGAAATCTGAAGGGAACCCAGGAGTAGCTCTTGCAGAGATTCCTGGAGGAATCCCTTCAACGAATATCTGAAAGAACCTCTGGAGGAACATATGAATGGAGCTCTGAAACAATCTCTAAATTATTACATAGCGGCATCTTTGAGAACACCTTTGGAGTAGTTGTTCGAGGCCTCCCAGGAGAAGTTCTGGGGAAAATCCTGGGATAAATCTCTGGAGGCATTCCTTGAGTAATTTTAGAGGAATTTCTGGATAAATAATTGAATGAATTCCCGAAGGAATCCCTTGGGAAATCCCTGGAAGGAATGCACAGAGTATTCCTGGTGAAAACTTTGAAGGATGCCCTGGAAAAATTTCTAATAAACTGTTCTGGAAAACTCCTTCGAGATACTCTGCTTGCATTTTTGAAGAAATCATGGGAGGAATTCTTGAGAAGATCCTTGCAAATATTTCTGGAAAAATATTAAGAAAATCCCTTGACAAAATTATTGGAAGAACTCCTGGAAAAATTACTAAGTTAATTCTTTAAGAAACACTTAGCGGAGAAGCTCAGACCCAGTTGGAACGTAACGCCATAAAAAAGCAGAATACGGTTACAGACGGCTGCAAGAAAAGTTTGCCTCACCATCAGGAGGAGAAGAGCTGCTACCAAAACAATGAAAAGTTGATTTGAACTTCAATTTTAAACTGCGGTGGACGTACGCGATAGTAGGTAGATTTTGATGGTCTATACTTTTGGAACTGTTATAAATTTGGACCAAAAATATGGATCAGCAACCAAAACGACCTTAAGGTTGGTTTTTCGATTTTCAAATTGTTGCGTCGTGCAACGGGGGTTTGCTCTGTTGAGCTTGAACGGAACGATCTGTTGATCGTCCGCCAACCTGTTGCTTGGTGCAACAGGGCACAGGACCGATAGCTCGACTGGAATGGACTAGGGCTGACTCAAGCCTTCACGGAAGGCTTTTTGGCTTCCACTGATGGAGGAGGAAAAGATGATTTGCTTCACTTGATTAATGTATTCTTAACTTGCTTATGTTACACAGGTTGAAAGGAAACTGAATGAAACTGATTGAAACTGAATCGAAACTGAATTGAAACTGAATCGAAACTGAATCAAAACTGATGAATTGCTTGCGCATGCAAGCTGCTTATATAGGCTACAGGTAAACGAAATTCTTGCATGCGCAGCGATGTGGGGAATGATGGAAACTTCCACTACCTGGACGATGCTGCAGTGGGTTCGATGATGATGATGATGGTTGTGCTGGTGGTGGTGCAATGTGTCTGATGTACACGATCATGCTATATATAGCTGGCTAGATGGATGGCAATTGAATGAACAGATGAAGGGATGCAAATCGTGCTTTGGGGTATTGTCCGCTCCCTATATTGATGCTGCAAACCGGGTAGCGAAATGGAGGATGTTGATCATGGAATATTCCGCTGCTGCCTGCTGCCAGCGCTTCTCAAATTGCTTCTTGTGACGTCGGGACGGAACATTCTCCCCCCGGTTGAGACCTCGTATCAACAATTTCTTGCAGCGAAGGTTGATGTTGTCCTCGATGGGAAGGATAGGAACTTTGTTGATTGAATGATGAAGTGTTGAACTGCTGACTTGATTGTGGCGGAATGCTTGGAGGATTGACTCGCATCTGATGGCTGGTGTTGCTTGAAGACTTTGTTAATGACGTACTCGTTGAGTGGTACTTCCTGCTCACGATCCTCGGTTACTATGCTCTGGATGATCTCTCAGTTGCTTGGGTGGATGCATACAGAATACGTACTCCGGGATGGCTTCGCTGACTCGACATTGCATGGTGGATTCATCTGGTGGTTTCTCCTGCCTTGAGTTGATATGGGGGTGCTTGAACCACTAGTCGGTTTGACCGGTGGCATCATCTCGATCGATCTCTGGTACGGAGCTTCTCTCAATACCGGACGTAATCTGATGGGCATTAGGATTGTCTCCCTCACTGGACGGATTCCGGCTGTCGTCGGGATTGACATCGAGATCGGTGGAATTGTGGTTGAACGCTGGAACCACCTGGATACCGGATGACTTCCGGTTGACTCTGGACACGACTTCTTCGCTGGATACATCTCGTTCTTCTTCGGGATTGACTTGATCATCGGAAGGATGCCTGCTGACATTCGATGATTCGGCTTGAGACTCGCAGGAATTTCGGTCGGTGACAGGGCTAGCTTGGGTACCGGAGGAATACCGATCAGCAACATGAACGTCTTATGCTCTGGAAATATTTCGGTTGGCGACCGAAACGGCTTGGGAACCGGATGAGGGATACCGGTCAAATCTGGAGGCTTCTCTGGAATCGGATGGGCTCCGACAATACACGGGAATTCTTGCTGAACCGGTTGAGGTCCGGTCGCACAAGCTGGCTGCTTATGGATCGGATGGATTCTGGATACACACATGAACTGCTTGGGCACCATGGATGGATGGAACTCGCTTACAGCTGGAAATCGCTGGGACATCGGCTGGTATCTGGTCACACTGGATGGTTGCTTCAGTACCGGAAGTAACTTGATCACGAAGCTGGGATGCTTCGACACTGGTTGGAATCTTGCTACACGCTGGATAGGCTGCATTACCGAACTGGATTCGGTCAGGCTGGATGGAAACTTCAGTGCTGGAATAGATCCGGCCACACATGGGAATCGCTGCGGTGTTCGACGAGATCCGGTCAAACGGGATGATTGTTTCGACGCTGAACGGAATCTGGTTCTACATGAGAATCGCTTCGCGACCAGACACGATCCGATCGCACTCGGGAATTCTTTGTTGATTGAGCGGAATCTAGTCACACAAGGGATCCGCTGGGGCACCGGACGGGAGCCGGTTGCGCACTGGAATGAATTTACTGCTGGATACTGGAGTAGCTTGGACGCTGAAAGTACTTCTGTTGGCATCGGTACCAATCTGGGCGGTGGATGTAAACCGGGTGGCATGAGGAACGTCTTCGGCAACGCACCACATACGGTAGCTCTCTTGAATGGTGTCGGTCTCGGATGAATTCCAACCTGGTTGATTGGAATTGGAAACGTGTTCGTTGTTTGATGAACTGCTGTTACTCTCGATGTCGACAAACTTGGTTGACTCATTGCCGACGTGGAAATCCGCTGCTGGTGTCGGATTTGCTGGATTAGCTTGATGCTCACTCTGCTTGCTTGGAGGGTTGGACTTGTGTTGGTAGGCAACTGTTGTCACCTCTACACATCTCCTTGGCACTTTTCCACGGTAGGTGGAATCTTCATGGGTTGGTAGTTTTGGTAGCTCACATTGGGTTAGCACCTCTCCTTGTTGAATTGGCACACCTGCTCGTTGGGTTGATGCTTTCTCTCGTTGTGTTGCTTCTTCTTCTCGATGGCACTTCTGAACTATTGGAGCAACAGAAGGCGGGACAATCGGCGTTGGTGCCGACTTGCTCTTGATGACCTCGGCCAGTGTTGATCAGACTCATTTCCCCGAAATTCGAATTGTGAAGCCATGAACTGTTATAACTGTGCGTTGTATTCCTGAGATGGAGCGGGACGTGGTTGGGCTTGAGTGTTGCACATGGGATCCGACAGTTTCGATCTTGGTGGGCCGCAATTCAAGTTTCGGTGAAATGATTCGCACTCACTCACTCACTCATTTCATTTCACCGAAACTTGAATTGTGGCTCTCTGGGATCAAAATTGATCGATTTTGTGTGCAGTACTCAAGCTTAACCATCTGATTTTCTATCTTAGGAGGATAGATCATGGTTGTAGTAGTTCGTGGCTTCGTAGTTCGGAAAATGTTATTTTCGGGGAAATGAGTCTGTACAACACTGACCTCGGCTAGATCACCCTCGGAACGGACCAGGGCTGCTCCACACACAGGATTTAACTTCATGGCTGAAGTTTCAGCGCTTGGTGGCTGCAAGGAATGGATTGGGTTGACGGCAAACTGGCTCACCTTCAACTCGTTGGCTTGGGCTGGGAACAGCTGCTCTGGGAACATCTCTCTCTGTGGCGACGTGTTTGGCTTCTCCATCACGTCTGGAATCGGAACGGACTGTTCCGTCGGTGGACTCGGTGATCGGCTTCGAATCAGTGGGGTGCGCCAACGTGGTGCAGTGGTCGCAGCGAAGTAGTTGGATGATGTTGAACGATACTTCTGATACCTGTCACTGGTGCTCGGGAAAGAAAGCAACATGGTCTCCACCAGTAGACAGGCATCGTCGTGGAGGTCATCGAAGCGCTCATAATCCTTATCCACATCCGAATACCTCTCAACTGGGATTGTGGACAAGATCTCACCGTTCACTCTTTGGTACTGCTTGTAGAAGAACTGAAGCTCTCTTTGATATATCTTCACTTGTGCCAAACTCGGTTGATCGGTACTGTCTCTCACTAACTGCTGGTGGATCTTCTTCACTTTGGCGTCAATGAGGCTACGCTCGGCGAACAGCCTTTTGACGCTGGCCATTTCAGGACACTTCACACGCGCACGTCTTGTCTTGATATGAAACGGACTTTTTTCGTTTGCACTCACTACCACTTTGCTTTCGTTTCCTCTCCGCCAATGGAAACCTGGAATGTGTTCTCTATGCTCTTGTGTCGAGCTACCGGGCAGGAACAACAGCAATCCTCTTGGTAGGAAAGCTGATTGCTATCGGCGATAGCAATTGGATGAAATTGTCTCAATCTGTTGATTGACGACACACTCTGCTGCTGTTGCAGCCTTCAAGGAACTGGCTCCTCTATCCGGTTCGAAGGACCATATGTTGCGTCGTGCAACGGGGTTTTTGCTCTGGTGAGCATGAACGGACGATCTGTTGATCGTCCGCTAACCTGATGCTTGCTGCAACAGGGCACAGGACCGATAGCTCGACTGAAATGGACTACTGATGATTCAAGCCTTCACGGAAGGCTGCTTGGCTTCCAATGGTGGAGGAGGAAAAGATGATTTGCTTCACTTGATTAATGTATTCTTAACTTGGTTATGTTACACAGGTTGAAAGGAAACTGAATGAAACTGATTGAAACTGAATCGAAACTGAATTGAAACTGAATCGAAACTGAATCAAAACTGATGAATTGCTTGCGCATGCAAGCTGCTTATATAGGCTACAGGTAAACGAAATTCTTGCATGCGCAGCGATGTGGGGAATGATGGAAACTTCCACTACCTGGACGATGCTGCAGTGGGTTCGATGATGATGATGATGGTTGTGCTGGTGGTGGTGCAATGTGTCTGATGTACACGATCATGCTATATATAGCTGGCTAGATGGATGGCAATTGAATGAACAGATGAAGGGATGCAAATCGTGCTTTGGGGTATTGTCCGCTCCCTATATTGATGCTGCAAACCGGGTAGCGAAATGGAGGATGTTGATCATGGAATATTCCGCTGCTGCCTGCTGCCAGCGCTTCTCAAATTGCTTCTTGTGACGTCGGGACGGAACACAAATGGTTAGACCCTCAAAATTGTTCAAGGACCAGGTGTTGAATTCTGAGAAATATGAGAATATCTCTTACTTATTACTCTCTGTGACAATCATGATTCGCAACACATCAAGAAAATTCAGTTATCATCTTCTGCTACAGCTCTGATGTTATTTTATGATGCTAACAGTTCATAATAAAATCCACCCATGCAAGCTCCAAATTGGGGGGGCACCATTGCCATAGGATGTTCGGGAATTGTTTATTGTAAATGAGAGAGAAACGGGATTTATGATCGCTCTCTCTTTGGGGCTCTCGTTTGCTGCTGCTATTTATCAAGCTTGTTACAACTTGCGACACATTTCCGATCATGGAATAATACAGAAGGGATGTCTTTCTTCGCTTGCTTCAATATTCAATGGGGACGAATTCTGCAATGCCTGTCAAGAACAGAGCCAGACATGAGATTACCTATGTTTCTAGTAATTTTTAGATAAATACCACTCCAAATGTTAATAATTTACACACTCATCATGTACGACACAAACCCATCTCTGATCAGTAATCTGATGAACTCCCTTTATTCTGTTGCTATATTGGTTCATTCGCGTTCGATTGTGGTGATATTCCAGGCAAGCATGATTGTCACTTACAAGTCTCATTAGTGGCGAACCGAACACGTTCCCTAACCACAGAGGTACTCACTGTAAACAGGCGCTGTCAATGTTCTGCATTGATTGCAATGCAGTTGCATAGAGAAATCAAGCATCACTTAAAAAAAATCAATTCAATATTGATAATCGTCTTTTTTTTTGGAAAATTTAACTTCCTTTACAGTAAAAAATTGAAAATTGCCTTATTTTACGCTAAGAATTGTATTCTCAATTTCCAGAAAGTTCAAAGATAAGAGTTTGAATTTTGTTCAACGGTCCAGATCGAATCAAGTGACTTTGTTTTGAGCGATTTTCATGCAATCGTCTTAAGAGACTCAAGTAGGAGTAACAATTGTCACGTTCGAACAATCGTCAAACCACATTGATTCGCATTGCAATCAAACGGGGAACTCAACAAGCAATCTCAACTGCACGCAAGCAAGTTGTACATATCCACGTCCCATGTTGAAAGGGGGAGATCCGTTCGATTGAAAGGCGCCAATTCTAATGCAAAAAAGGGGAAATTGATGACCGACGACGAAGCACGGAGGATCAGTTTTTTCATAAAGGTGGTATAAACTCACTTTTTAACAGAATCTGTCAATCTGTCGAGAAACGGCTTACTTTGCTGCACGTAATAGCCATTACACAACTGAAATCAGTTGCATAATGAATATTATGCAACGCTTTTTCATTATGGAACTGCTTTGAGCTGAGCAATGAATCATTGGGCAATTCCTCAAGTGGTCTTTAACAACGACCACTTGAGGAATGTAATAAGCAACTCGTTGCAGGATTGTATTTTAAAATCATTCGTCGTCATAATCCCATTCGAAGCGCCTCGTTGGGTAAATGTACGACTCGTGCTATAAAAATATAAAAAAAAAATTGAAAAATTTAAAATTTTTGCCTCCAATGTTTTAAGTCTGAACCACTACGACGACTTTCATGTGGAGTGAAGGTGCAGTGTCGAACGCAATGCGTGCAAGGTGCAATTCCGTATTTCTGGGTTCTGGATGGCTAGCTGGCTGAATGCAGGCTGCTTTGAACTTTGCATAATATGTGCAGTGTAGTTGATTGACACGCACATCCGAGAGGCCTCCCTCTCGGATTGCTTGTTTTGTATTACACGCAATGCACCCATAAATTTGGCGGTGTTGAACACGTCTGATTCGTGGTGTGTTTGCAGGAGATTATGATGCTTCGATGAACGATGAATAAACGGACACGTTTTCAATGGGCTTGCATGGATACAAATTAATGAAAAAACTGCGCTGATAATATGACACTTTCGTTTTCAAAATTAAATTAATCCCTGTTACAAATAAGAATTATAATTTGGAAGCATTGGGAGAAATCTACCATTTCGGAAAGTATGAAGAAAAAATATCCAAACTTTTTGCAATCTACTACAGATGATATGCAGGCTTCGTCCTTTGGCGGAGAGGCCTGTGCCATCCGCAATAAAAAACTTTTGACCCTGGGGTGACTCAGGTAAGTCAGTTGAGAAAGCAATGTTAAATAAATTTTGTTGCAGACATTCTGTATAGTTGTTGAATGATTGAGAGTCTCTAGAAACTACATTGAAATTCCAAAAAGTCTCCTTGTCTTCAATAAAATTCTTAACTTATCATTTCAAATCAAATTCCCATTTCCAAACATGAAGTTCCTCACGTTTTTTTGGACGCCAGTAATCGATTCTATTGTTTTACCAAACCAATCATTCTCACAACAACACCAACCCCCCCTCCCCCACTACTGTGTTGAAATAGAGACAAGCAATCAATAAATCACACTGGAAGCCACTTTGAATTCATACCTGTCAGCGTTAAATAAATAACGACAAATTGCTTGTCTACAAATGGTGCCACAACTCCTCTCGTCAGTCGGGGCTCACCTGTAGGAAACCAGAAAGGAAAAGAAAAGAACAATCAGCATATGTATGTATGTTGCGGGTCTGGGTGGAAAACGGGTGTGAAGTGGTTTTGCTCCTTTGCTGATGCCCAGTCGGTATGGAGACGAAAAGTCACATCCACACACAACAATCTTGCAGTAAGTATTGTAGTCAGCCGTCAGAAGGGAATGACACTGGGGGAAAAAACAGTCATCAAATATTAACACCAAGTGTGACACAACCCAGTCACAGGGCCAAATCAGAACTGGCAGGGTGGAAGGTGCCCGGGTAAGAAATGTTATACAATCATTGCTTGTTTCTCATAAAATTCCACAAAAACAAAAGATATTCTAATTCATTTATGGTCAACAAAATAAAGCAAAATAATGTGGCAACAATTACTAAAATGGGATCCTAATACCTACAAACGGTTAAACAAACAGTTCGTTATTGTTTTGAATGATAATTCCCCTCATTAACAATATAATAAATGGTGCAATTATGGTTATAGTTGAAAATTCTCTATTATTCAACAATTCACAAACAATTTTGCTTTTAAATTGATTTCCAGAAACATTCAATACCATGAATGAACAAAACTGTATTTTGTTACAAAATAACTAATCGATTCACAAAAAATCAAAACTTTGTCTTAAGAACAAGCTTTTGATCTTCTAACAAATTTTCAGGCCAGCCATGTTGTATGCTGTACAAATATGGACTAGTTGTTGCTATACCAGGAAGAAAGCTCTGCATAGGATTCAAAATAAAATTTTGTAAGTTATTCTGAAGCTTCCTCCCTGGTATAGTACTAATAAGGTACAAAGCATATCCAATGTTAAATCATTGGTACAAATGTCGAACAAAATTATAAATAATTTAAGACAAAAATCGTTGCATCTTCTATTTTCGCGATAAATGCGTTAAATATTTAGGTTTAGTTAGGTTAAGTAAATTGAAAGCGTTTTTTTTCTCTTATAAGCAGGTGAAATCATCTCACCTGTGAAAATCTGAACTGCTACAGAAAATGAAATGTAATGTGTTGTCAACAAAATGATAATAAAAGCTGAATTTAATTTTACATAAATAAGATGATAGTGTTTTCTAACACAGATTTCCTAGATAAGAAATAATTTAGTGTTTGAAATGATACTAATAAAGAAAACAAAAAATATTATAGATTTAATCTTCAAATGAGAATAATGTAGCTTGTTGTTGTACAACAATGGTACATTTCTACCCGGGTGGTACTCGACCTAACCACATGGATCGCACTAGAATTAGAACAAAGTGCCCGTTCATTATGCAGCCCTGGTCCTCGTGTGTTCACACAAACGCACGCACACACTCACACATACTCATCATGACGCAACAGTTCCACCGAATGCTGCCAAGATAAAGCCGGGCGAAGGAATGAGGTGACATATTTTGATATATGGACTTGATGGTTGGTTTTTGCGTTTTATGGGATTTTTTTTCGGGAGTCCTTCGTTGCGTGACTAGGAGACGAGGACGAGGTCTAGGTTAAGTGGGGAGCGGGGATAATAACTATTTTTTGTGAATTGGACCACTTTTTTGGATAAGTGAATGGTCTCTTTGTTCTCGTGGGTTGATTTAGGCAGAATGTAGGATAGGAAAAGCTTACTAATTTCTCATGCATTGGTTGAAGGTGCGGGAAAAAGTGAGTTTAAGAGATTGGAGGTAAATTATCTATTACCCAGATAATCAGAATGTACGTATAACGGAATCGCCTTTTTCGTTATGCGATGCTTATATTTGCAAAGTTTCCGTTTAAAACGTTCGCCAAAAGACCTTGTACGTACAAAAGTGAAGGCAATACATGTGTATATCTTATATGATAAAAGTTAGCACGCAATGAGAGTATATAGATTTTATTGCATTTATTTTATTTTATTATCTGTAATCTAACGCGACATGATAAAAAAAGGTTGATTTGACAGATGCTACGAATTGATGCGAAAGGATATGGGATATAACAAAATGCGCTGTTGATCTCAGAAAATAGCGTTTTTTGCCAAGGAATTCTTCATTCAAACGATTTTTCGTCAAGATTTCATTTTAAAATCGAGAATATAACATCTGAAAGAATATGCAAAACACAGATATTTTAAATTGTCAATAAAATTCGAAACGTCATAGAGCAGAAAAAATCTAATGGAAACTTAAGAAGTTTAACCTTCTTAGGCACAAATTACGTTCTAGGGGGAGGGGGGAGTTTGTTCAAGCGTTACGATTCTTACAAAAAATTGAAATTTTTCATACAAAAAGCGTTACGGACGGGGGAGAGGGGGTACAAAAATTGCCAATTTTAGCGTTATATTTTTTTCTTTTTGGCGTTCGGTCCCAACTGAGCCAAAGCTGGCTTCTCAGCTTAGTGTTTTTATGAGCACTTTCCCAGTTATTAACTGAGAGCTTACATTGGCCATGTTGCTATTTTCACATTTGTATATAGTGTGACTGGTACGAGGATACTTTATATCCAGGAAAGACAATAAAATTTCCATTACGAAACAAACCCGGACCGACCGAGAATCGAATCTAGACACATTCAGCATGACTTTGCTTGGATGTAACAAACGGACCATCATGAAGGCCCCAATAAACCTAACAGCTGATGTTCAGTACATTACATGCACAATTATTGTATCAGCGGTGAAGATCTTCACAATGCCGGCTACTGAAAGAGAAAAAGCAATGATCTAACGTTCCATTTACTCGCCCATCACTCGGTCCTGGAAACAGCGTTCTTATAAAATTCAAAGGAGTCGCATAAGTTCGCTGTGGTTATCATGGTGCCAATATTTCCACTATGAAAGGCATACCTTGATTTTGAGTAGGCTCGCTAGGCTTTCAAGGAGGCTTCACGATCAGCTGAACGATCCGGCTTGAAAAACGTTCGTATAAAAGTTTCAGTCGTACAGTTTTGTTCAAAATCAGTCGATTGAATAAAACCCTTGCAAAACCATAGTTCAAATGGATGAAAATCGCTCAACTAATGGCAACTTTACCTCTCAAGATGAATTAGTCTTAGAATGATTGCTTCGTGAAACCCAAGCAGCACGGATTGTTTTTGCGTCGTAGAATGACAGAAATGTTTGATTTCGTTTTCGCGAGTCTTGGTGGGCAGTGCTTCGTAAAGCCCGAGCAAGCTGGCTCGTTATTCATTTAGCCCCTAAGCACATCCCAGTGAGCAAGGAATGGAAACGTGAATCTGAATGTCGGGTTAGATTCCACGTCCAGTCAAGAAGTTAAGGTAGGACATCTCCTTGTTACTTTGTACATGCGTTTTATCACAGAAGATGTCAATCAACAGTGATTAAACCCATAGAAAAATATGTGTTTTATTGTATCACGATCGGTGCTTTAGAATTTTTTTCATTTTTTCCTCGATTACATTTACCTTGACGTTCTGCGAAAGTGCAAAATTTCCATTGCAAAAAAAAATCCCTTCAAAGCTGTTCCCCAAATAAAAGGCGGAGAACTCTTGCTTTTAAATAAATACATTCCAACTGGAGCAATTATTTAGGTTCCTTGCTATCACAACTCGAGTTCTGAGTTTGTTGTCATTATACCAGCTGAGAATGACGTGCTTCAAAGATCTGTCAATATAATTTGTTTTAACAATGTTCATTGAAAGAACAATGTCCTCTATACCATTTAATACCAGTTACCGTTAACCCGAATGAACATACATTCTAAACAAGTAGCACTTTTTTGCTCTTACTGCTTATCAATACTGGATTTACTGGACAAAAACCTCGTTAAACATAGATCTTCACACTTCACTGTTTCCACTTTTGATCATTTTGGACAACATTGTCCTTATTCCAAGTGATCCCACAATTACTTGTAACTTTCCTTACTCTAGAGTATCGTTGCTTCACGGAAAAAATAAGCATATGGCTATTTGGAAAGAACTAAATAAAATAATATTGTATGTCACACTGATGGATCCCTTCCTGAAGGAAGAGCTGATGCTGGTGTATATTCTCGTGAGCTAAGGCTGACTAAATTTAACTTACTTGTGAGACACTGCACCGCACTGCACATATTTGTTTTTATGTGTGGATTAAAATCGGCACTTCAACAGAACGTATTTAGGCATAACAATATACTTCCTTTCAGATAGACAAGATACTATCAAAGCTGTAACTTCGATCAACTCCATGTCGAGATTCGGAACAAATCCAAATACCTTTCAAGTAGTCGGGCTACTGTTATCATACGGCACGCGCGGATTTATCTATTTTACAACCGTTTTTTTTTTTGGGTGGAATTATCGGTTTAAAATCGTTCAAACTACATTCGTTGGGAAGGTATCACCGGAGTGATTGAAGTTACAGTTGAGGAAAAAATCGCGTGTCTCGTACGAAAATTACAATCTAAACCAGGGCTGCCCAACGTACGGCCCGCGGGCCGCATCCTTTTTGAACCGCGGGCCGCAACCTTTTTGAACCGCGGGCCATATCGCAGAAATAATTTTGTGTTGCGGGCCACATTTTTGAACGCACAAATATTTGCATGAAGTTTGACGAAATTCAGTAAACAAAGTTCTTATAATCTGACAAAAATCAGTGAATGAAGTAAATTTCATTTGAAGAAATCGAAATATCTGTTTTTTTGATTTCTTCAAATGAAATTTACTTCATTCACTGATTTGTGTCAGATTATAAGAACATTATATTGCTGGTAAGTATCCTGCTGGATATTATTAGGATGTTCAGGATTTAATAAATATCATACCTGCGAATTCTGTCAAGTTCTGACCTAGTATTATTTACATGACCCAAAATGTACTAAAATCCTGATCAAGCTTTTACAAAAATCTTGGTCAGAATGTCCAGAATTATACAATAACCGTGCCTAAAATTCCTTCTAAATCTCAATCAATAATCATCTCGAAATGAAACCTTGAAATCTTTCTGAATGCTAAAAGTATTTCAAAAGAAACCTGCTCAAAATTTTATTATGAATTCGCTTAAGGTTCTGCAAAATCTTTCATAGCGTTACATTGTAATCTTGTCCAGGATTTTCGAAAAAATACGTATTGAATTTATTAAAAATTTTGGCTAGAGAATAGAATCCTGGAGAAAGTTCTGTAAGAAACGTGTCATTGTTATCCATGAAAGTCGTGTCCAGAATTCTTAAAATATCTTATTCAAGATTTTGTGAAAAGGCTTTTTTATGATCCTGCCAAGGATTCTGCGTCTCAGTTGTTAGTAAAATTTATTTCCGGTATTCGGAAAGAATATTAGTCTATTATTCAGAGAAATTATAAACGAAAGTTTTGCCTTTTGCCTATAACTTTTATTCAGGCTTTATTTTTTTTTAATTTCAGTGGAAGTCATTGTTGAAACATCAAGAATTTGAGATTTAGAATTAAACCATTCATAAAATTGAGTACCAAGATGATTAGAGAACAATTTAAATAATAACCAAGCTAAAATATTAGGTTGAAACTAAATTGAACATTGAATAGTCTTGGTTTGTTCTAACTTCGGGTTGATAGAATAGTCAACGGGCCAAATATGAAAAGAATCTTCGAACCCTCCGCGGGCCGCACAAAATGAGGTCGCGGGCCGTACGTTGGGCAGCCCTGCTCTAGTACGTCATCAAATATCAATGATACGAAATCGTACGATCTCCAAAATCGCAGCCGTAATGATTATATCACCGTCAACCGACAACTCCTAGGGTAAACGTTTCTCTGCTCAGTCGGCCAATAGTGCCTCCATTGATATAGACGAATAATGGATCAAGAACGTAGCCCCAGCATCATTATCTCCAACCTTGCATTGTATTTGGCCCTGAAAACGGACGAACAAATGTTATCACCATTCAGGTTTCCTCTAACGCATTCCAGCCAAGCTCGTCTTCACACATCCTCTGAACTAGATTGTCTGGAGTCGTGTCTCCACCGCATGTGGCAAGCATGCGGTCACGCATTGTGCGGAAACGCGGGCACACGAACAAAACGTGTTCCGCCGTTTCCTCTAAACCTGCACAAACTGGACATTCGGGAGAACCCGGTAGGCATGCTGTGAAATAATTTTCACTGATTAAACGGGAAAAAAAAACTATGTAACGAGGGCTCACAATCGATGGGAACCATGTGCACGATCTGTTTGAAATAGCCGAGCATTTTGTTGACTTTTGTCATCAAATATCTGCATCAAGTTCACAACAAAATCTCAAATCAAAAACAGAACAAGTCCTAGTACGTGATGATCCTTCGTATATGAACAAAGATTTGTCAATTCAGGGCCATTGTCGCAGCAAAAGGACATTCCACTGGAAACGACAACATAGGATACCCTATGATCAGACATCTAGCACCGCACTGGCAGGAAAACTAGCGATGCTTCAAACATACCGTTTTGTTTCAAATTCCGAACAGACTCATATTCCGAACACTCGGTTTTTGTATGGCGACTTAGTTGAAATGTTTCGCTGAAATATGTCATCAAATTATTACGAAATGGCTGTCAATTGCAATTAAATGTTAACGTCTTCAAATCTATTTTATAGCTCTGGAGTAGTGATGATTCTCTAGTTCAAGACCAGTAAGACTAGCTCAGATAAATTTATTTGCGAAATTATTCATTTGAATTCGTGCTGTTCGGAATTTGAGTCAAGGTGTTCGGAATATGAGACAGAATGAACACAGTGTTCGGCATTTGAATCAAAATGTTGCTCCATACTTTAACGTAAAAACAATAGTAAACAAGTTTAAAAAAATATTTTTTTCGGTACACCCAACAGCTAAGAGTTAGACATTGTGAAGAAATTTAAATTTTCACAAATATCACCTAATTTATGCATATCAGATGCATTTGAAGTCACTGCTGACCTTAAGTGTTCGGAATATGAGTCAAAACGGTACTGGGTAAAGGTTACGATTCCGAAATATAAATAATTTTATGTAAAAAGAAATGTGTGAAGTTTTCATGATTCTCTTTCCGGACGCATCCTTACGTTTGTCTTAAATTGCAGATAATTTGATTCGAATTCCGGACAGTTCATTAAAATCATAAACAAAAAAAATCATCATTTGAAATTTCCAATCCACTAAAGAGACATCGATGGCAGCTGAGCTTTAAAATTTGTATAGTTATCTATGGAAAGTTCTTATTAAAATGGGCATGAGCATGAGCATAGATGACCGTACAAATCGTAGTTGCTACTCCGTGATTGACCAAAACAATCGAAGTTGCACTAGGAATTTATTAATGGGGCTTGGGATTACACTGTTCGACAAAATATTTTTTTGGATGGATCAGGGACGCGTCTATATGGGTCCAGAAGTGCAAAAAAAGTGTAGAAAGAGGCCGTTTTCAAATGATTTGCAACACTCTTGGATTATTTTTTAACAAAGTTTGAAAATTTTGCATTTTTGATCACAAAAAGTGAAATAAGCAAAATATCAATATCTTTTTAAAATCAATTATTCAACCATTGAATTTGTCAAATCAATATTTTTAACACTGGACGACTTCAGGGAAACGTGCACTATTTCAGAAGAATATTGGCATCTATTTTATATATGAGTTTGGAATGTTAACGATCATTAAACAAGCAGATGAGGATGTGCACCATATAAATAATACATTTTTTTTCTATTTCACGCGTCTGGTTCATTATATAATAACTACGGAAAATGGATGTGTCTGTTATGTTTATATGGGCTGGTTGGTCTAATAAACTCTCAGCAGTAATACAAAATCAGGTTGGACACTGACATGTAAGTGGTCTTACATGAGCTAGTCGGTTTATCAGGAGGTGCACATCCTCACATGCTTGTTTAATGATCGTTAACATTCCACTCATATATAAAATAGATGCCAATATTCTTCTGAAATAGTGCACGTTTCCCTGAAGTCGTCCAGTGCTAAAAAATATTGATTTGACAAATTCAATAGTTGAATAATTGAATTTAAAAAGATGTTGATATTTTGCTTATTACATTTCTTGTGATCAAAAATGCAAAATTTTCAAACTTTGTCAAAAAATAATCCAAGTGTGCTGCAAATCATTTGAAAACGGCCTCTTTCTACACTTTTCTTGCACTTCTAGACCCATATAGACGCGTCCCTCATCCAACCAAAAATTGTATTTTGTCGAACAGTGTTAGCTTACCATTCTTCAATGTGCACAAATCGAGAGCTCAAATTTTAAAAGTCAATAACGGCGCCGACCACGTCCTTACGGTCATCGGGGAAGCGAAGAAATGCTAGTTAGACAACCGTTGTTACTAGAGACCGAGTATACCTCTGCATATGGACAGTTGTCATGGAAAGGATATTAGGTTAGTGGGATAAGGTAAAGATCTGGGAGTCACTAACGGTTGGTGATGCGATCCATGATATAATCACGCCTAATCGGATTCGCGATAAAATTCGATAAACAAATGTCCATCACTCGCCCACGCAAGAGCAAGCGACTCGATCTATAGATCAAACACTACTAACGGTCCGCGGCGCTTTCTCATTTCACTACTCGACCGACGCGTGACATGTTTGATCCTGCCCTCGTCACCCGCTCCCGCAGGAGCAAGCGTCAAGGTCGAAAGATCAAACAGAACTCTGGAAAGTTTTTATTAAAATGAGCCTCGAAAGTGAGAACTTTTGTACTGCAAATTTTGTAATATTTCTCATACAAAATAGTGTGTTCGGAATATGAATCGAAACGGTACGGAGTGTATCATGCAAAGGTTTTAATAAGGTGTTGTTAGATTTGACTGAGTATTGTAGGTTAAGATATTTGAAACTTTTTCATTGATTTTATGGCCCATGAATTTCTAATCACACTTGGTTTAGCAGACATACACCAAATTTTATAAAAAAAAATGCAGTCAACATTGACTTATCTCGTTTCAGCTACCTTTACCTCGATTCAACAACCATTCTGTCATTTTCCCAATGCTTTCCCCAGCCTAACCGCTCATTGCATAAATAGTTCCCATTCATGTAGTTTCACACTGATGGGATTGAATGCACTCATTCAAAAAAAAAAAACACCTCTCTCCGTTTGTAACACCGCCTTGCTTAAGTACCCGATACCGCACCGTCTCATCACACAGTTGGCAAGTGTCGATCCCGGCACTTGTTGACAAAACCCACAACCAGAGAACCAATTGCCGCCGTTACACCACAACAACAATATCGCCTTTCACTATTGCTCATAACCAAGAGAACCGCCCTTTGCTCCCGTTGAGGAATTTCCCATCATGATGGCCCACCTTCCATAGCACCATTAGGTACATTGTGATGACTGCCGCCTGTGTTGGGGCTGCTGACTGAACACAAATATGGAAACAAAAATAAATCCCAAGCTACACGAAGCTCTTCCACTACTACAGGTTCTGTCTCAGACTCATCACTTCTCGGTGCCTCGCCCCCGCCTTACACATATGGTGCCAAGCAGGAAGCTCACTAGCAGGCGAGTCTTCGTCGACGTCAACGCGTCCGCCTTCGTCATAAAAGGGAAAGGCAGTCAGAGTGGAAGTGCTCTGTTAGGTACCAGGTCGATCCCAGGGCGGCGGGTCTTTGCACGCGCGGTGTGTGTTTTCCTGTGATTCCAAATAAACATAAACATATCAGGATGGGAATATAAACAATACGGTGTACCGTACACGTAGACACTATCATATGCGAACTGAACGGGACAAGAAGCGGGCGTCGTCGTCATCATCATCGCTATCGCCCGATCGGTTACTCCTCCTGTGGGGATCCCAAAGGGGGAAAACCCTGCAAGGTGGAGTGTATATTAGGACCGATATCAGTTGCTCTAGATCTTGCCTAATGGGACTCGAATGGATGGGAAGGGGGGAAAACGATGCAGATTGAAAGCAAGTGAATCAGAATTTCTCCGTCATATTGTGGACGTCGATAACAAGGGAGACGACGGAAACAACGGACGGAAAGACGGAGCTATCGTTATGCATAGAAGGTAGAGATACGCTTCATGGCGTTGTTTTTAGAGGAACGTAAATATTAAAAACAATAATAAATAAATAGGAGCCATCTTGGACGTATGTGTTCACCACGTGGTCCATTGAAGGTGCAGCTGGTGAACGATAACCGATCAAACGACAAGGCTAATATCAGAACATTGTCTTGATTTGTGTGGGGGAAGGCAAACAGCAAGATGTCATCAATCGGGATAGGAATACCCAAGGCAGGGATGGGAAGGGTTTGACGACTTTTGTTTATCTTGAGGGTCGCCATCTAAAGGCAGTTTGTGGAAATAAGTGGAGTTTATCTCCTTCCATTAAAACACATTGGAGTATTGTTAGTTACACTGGAGAGTTTGTCAGACATTCTCATAGAAAAATATATGCGGCACGACATTGCAAACAAAATTTAAGCGTTTTCGTGTCTTATAGATAAATAATGTATCTCCAGTTGATTCTAAATTGATGAATCCAATACCGCTCTTGAAAAAAATCCAGCACGTCAAAATTTTGAGCTATATGGTCATATCTATCAAGCATGCAAAAAGGACTTAATTTTAAACACACGACATAAATTGATTAGAAAGTAGCGAAATTCAGAGCAAGTGTGCCACCCAAAGCAAGTTGTTCTCTTATTTTGTCCGAAGCTGATGAAAGCCTTCAATTTAGTTTCTTGATGCTAGTTTAATATTTTCTCATAACCACTGTGTTATTCAATATAAGAAGAATTTATAAAATTATTAGTTTTGGAGGTTTTCAAATATCATTCAAAATAATGTTCTTTCTAGCAAGTGTGTCACCTATATGGGGCAAGACGGCCACCGATTAAATATCAATTTAACTTCCCATAAAAGCATAACTGTGCCAAATGGAAAAAAGTAGGCATTGAGAAAATAGTGCTAAAAGTATATGATTACTCGCATAACTTGTGATCTTGCCCTTAAAGCCATTGGTAAACAAGTGTGTAGCTCCTTATTTCTATACAAAAGAATGGACCAGAATGAATAGATTTAAGAGGATCTTCTCTTCGGCTTAGTGTTGTTGAATAACGTGTAAATCAGTGTGCATCGTACCTTCGTGCTGTGCGTACACGAATTCTCTCTGCTCTTGGAAGTTTTCTTAAAAACTACCTAAAGCAATAAAACAGTACTACAAAAACAGTACTTTTCAGTGCTAAAATTAAAAACAGTACTTTTCAGTACTATTTTTTCTACTATTGATCCCTTTACGATTATTGTTTGGACCCGTGCCTTCGATTTTTCGTTGGACCCGTTGGCAAAAGCTAGCGGTGGTAATCCTTCTTGGACACCGTCTTGGGAAAAAACCTCTCGAAGGTCACGTCTTTTTCGTTTATTAACTAAACATGGTATCAACAACTAACAAAAGGAAGGATGAATCTCTGAATTCACTACTTCCTTCCAAAAAAGTGGGTTTTAAAACTGTCACTACACGTGGCAAGAATGGAAGAAAGGACGCTTCCCCGGAATGCGAAGTTTCTTCCAAGGGTGAAATGAATAATTGTATCGAAATGAGCAATCAGTTCGATGCTCTAGAGAAATTTTCCGAACACCAAATCGAAGCAGCCTCTAGCCCAGGCTCTAAAAAATTAAAACAATTTTTAACATTAGAGAATTGGGTTCCGTTTTTGGCAACTAAAAATTTCTACTTTGTTGCCAAAATCGAAATCTAACTGTATTAAAAATGTCATATTTCTGTACTCATTGAAACTAGAATAGCTCCAAAACGCATAACATTAGGGGTATGATGTCATCAAAAAAGTTTTTTCTTATTATATTTTCCATCTTTTTATAGGTTTCTAAATAATACTAGTGTTGAGTTTTTGATTATTTAAAAAAAAGGCACTATAACTTTATAGTATTCACATAATCAAAAAATAATTGCGCTAAATTTCCTTGCAAAACTCCGAGGGACCTGCTAAAACTATAAAAAATAAAGGTTTCACAAAATTACAATAAACTAGAAATATTTTATTGTTATTACTCGCTTAAATTGAACTTTTTTTTAATCTCAACGGAGCAACATCTAAACGTAATTTATTAGAGTTCTCTCCATAGAAAAAATGACTGTTTCATCCGTAGATAGAGCCCCCAAGTTTTCTGACGAAGTAACATTTTGGGACAGCATTATGTTTTCGTCATTACTTAAAATAACCTTTGAATAGCTCGCATTATGAAAGCCGCCGTTCTTTTCAGATATTCCAAATATCAACCAGTATGTTTTTACCGCGAAAAAAAATGCAAAACTAGTTTTAAATAAGTGTTGTAATTCTCTTCCTAATCCATGGATTGCATCACCGACCAACGATGACTCCCAGATCTTTTTCCTCCATCACCAATCAACGCCCTTCCCGTGGTGATTGTGGAGATGCAGAGGTATTCTCGGTCTCTAGAAGCAACAATCATTACACCCTAACATTTCTTCCCTATTCCAACTTGCTGTAAGGACTTTGGCGGCAAAGTTATTAATCAATAATATTAGATTTACTAGAAATGTACTTTGAGTGTACGTGGAGAATTCCATTCTTTATTCATTTGCGTCGAAGTACAATTCTTACTAGCACCGATCAATCACGGAGTACGAAAAATTGGGGGCCTTCCTTAGCCGAGTGATTAGAGTCCGCGGCTACAAAGCAAAGCCATGCTGGAGAAGTCTGGGTTCGATTCCCAGTCAGTCCAGGATCTTTTCGTAATGGAAATTTCCTTGACTTCTCTGGGCAGAGAGTATCATCGTACCTGCCACACGATATACGAATGCGAAGATGGCAACTTTGACAAAAAAGCTCTCAGTTAATAACTGTGGAAGTGCTCATCGAACACTACGCTGAGAATCATGCTTGCAGTCTTAGCAGTCGCCGATCTTTTATATTGAAACTTTGAGTATTTGATGTATGCATAAAAAAATTGACTTCGGTTATGCTTCCGGTTTAAGTTCCACATTTTTGGGGTATTTCGAAATGGAAATGATGGGGTAAATGTAGCAAATCTGAACAATACTTTAAAATTCAATATTTATTGTAGTTGTAGTTCAAGTTCAAGTAGGCAGTTTGGAAACAATTGGATACAAATGCTTAAATACTTCAATTTGCAAATAAAGCTCACAGCTCATTAATGTGGACGTTTTTGGTTGCTAGGCTAATTTTTAGGTCCATCAAACAAATCGATTACTTATTTCCATCCAGGCCACCGATACCGATGAACAGTCCAGAATGTATGAAAATGTTACCTTCGCCAACCCATGGATCAACCCACAAAGGTACAACATTAAAAAGCACTCAACCTCGATCCGTCGGTCCCCAAGGTCTGATAAACATCACCCCATCAGCTCCCACAGGAGATGGGAGCAGCCTCGGCCCAAATCGGTAATCAAATCCATTATCCGAAAAACGAAACGAGCCTTTCAACCTAATAAACTCTAATTCAACGGAAAGGTGACCTGACTTTCTCCCGAATGGCCTCCCCGTGTGTTACGTGTTCACAATTTACCGGTTGATAGTTCAGAGAAACATACCTTCCACTTCACTCAAGCCAAAAAAGTGCAACACGGTAAGATACTCCTCGTCAAGTACGAATACTCCTTCCAGTGACAGTTCGCCGTATTCGACACGCGGTCTGCTCGCCTTCGGCTCCCCATCCAAATTCTGATTTTATAACCGTAAAATTTTAATTAAAATTCGGATGGCTCCAGTTAATCACGTTGCCGTTTCGAGGAATCATCCTTCCTCATTTGCGCCTCCGCTTGCGGCCCAGAACAATAAAGTAAATTCCAACCGAATCGAGAGCAGAACTGGGAAGGGCAACCAGCCTTTAAAAGCATAGAAGTCCGGCAACGAACGGCACTGAGCACCAACTACCATCACCATATTAAACAATCACACTGCAATAAACATAATGCTGCTCCGGATTCACTGCTCCGCCGGTCTGGTAGTCTCTTGTTCGTAGTCGTGTGCTGCCGGAGTTGACCTGCAGCAGCGACTCTGCGATGATGACGACTGTTTGAATATTTTGCCGGTTGTTTCCCCGGTGTTGTTCCACAATAGTACCAGCACGGCAATGTTCATATGTCGAGTACCGTAATTTCGGGTGAAATTGATCATTTTTCACGGTTTTTTAGTCTGTTTTCTATAATGTTAACAATTCCAAACAACCAAATGAAGGAAAACAAGTACGAAGGTGAGCCTCATCGACTTATGTACCGAAATTTTCTAACAAATGTCATTTTAGTGTTAACAAATATCTCAATAATAAAAAATCAGAGGGTCTTATTTCGGAGTGAAATTGATCACTTGACAATGCCATTATTGTTAGTTTCCAAAACAACTCTATATGATAAATTTGAGCTCCCTGAATCCAAATATGCTTGTAAAATTCTTAACAATGCAATATTTATATAAATAACGAATAGTTAAATTTCAAGAATTACGCGGAAAACGCCTAAATGTATGCAATTTTCTAAGGAATTCAATGATATCTAACAGAAATTTAATTATTTCAACCATATGAGCTAATTGGTACGAGTTTTGGTGATGAAATCTGGTTTGGGGATATATCTCAAGCATCCTCACAAAATTTCAGGTTTATACCGTGTTCAAATCCTTGCTTATAAATAGAAGTTCATAGCTGTTTGTCAATACTGCACCGTGCATGATTTTGAAATTTTATGTTATTTTCATAGTTATTTTTTCATAGTCAAACTTCACAACACACAATTCTACAATAGTTACGACAAGCAACGTTCATTTACTGCAGCTAACATTGATATTTGTGCTCCATTACGAATAAATAAAATCGTGTGATACGATGATCATTTTCACCCTTCTGATCAATTACACCCGATTTTACGGTAAGTCGCCCAGAGGACGATAGCCTCCGACCTGGTTGGCTGGCTGGTGGAGAGAATGTTCGCATATGTAGTACCAACTCCATTGCGGCGACTGTCTCTGTGGTCGGTGCACAGTAAATTAGAACTAATTTTCCCCATCTTTGAACTTCATCACTTTCTTCTCGGCCGACACGACAGTGACGACGATGATGACGCGTTGCCACCATGTGTTGTGTGTGGGGAGAGGGACCTGGTTCTAGTTATATCCAGCGATGCCAGTTGTATATAAATAGATATTGAATGCAATATTTTATATCAATCTTTAAATTAACAGAACCCGTAAAAAAAATTTACAGAAATAAATTTTTGTTAAGGAATTCATCAGATTTATTATACAATTTTTGATAGTTTTTTTTATTGAACATAAATAAAGTGACAGTTGCCATTTTCATACTTGGTTTATTGATCCCAAAGCATATTCCATGTAAAATGTTGTACAAAACTGCGGCTGCTTGGGCACGTCAGGAGTTAATCATCAATATTAACCTTCTTTTCCCGAGCAGCCTAGATAGCCGCGTAGTGTCGGTAGCGGTTGTTTCAACTGGCTAAGAATTAACACTACGGACTGCCTGTTCCGGTGGTAAAAGTCCACCTCACAGGTGACCCCTAATTTATGGTGTGATGCGTACCGTGCCTAAGAATGAATGGTTAGGGGGGTCTAAATCAAACCTAACCGCAAACGGAGCCTGTGGGGTACCAGGGCGCCCTCCACAGTATTGAGTCCTTCCTGTGCTACCCGGAGCAATGGTGCAGGTGACCTTGTGTTTCTCCGAGATAATCGGCTGCCCTTCTTCAGTCTCTATCTTGAGGCTTAATAAGGGTGGGATTATGAATATGTTGACATTTAATTTAAATTATCACCTATATGGATTCGCATTATGCGTTTTACACAGTGTATTCTGTGCTCTTTCGCCTTTGGCGACTTTAAATAGATACCGATCTGGTTTTTTCGTTGCTGGTCTTTTTCGTGCTGAGATTGCAAAAAGCTTAATCCTGCCTAGTTTGGGTAGTGGCTACGGTTAGGTTAGCTCAGATCAATCTTCAGCATAAAAGAACAGCAACGATCAATCTTTGCAGACTCATGCAAAATGGTGCAGCCCAAGTGGCGCTAGTTCAAGAACCCTACTTTCGTAGAGGGAACTTCTATCTAGGTAACCTTGTGGACCCAGTTTTTGCTACTTTTAGCAAGCTTGAAATGGCAAACTCGCGCTCCATGCCCCGCGCATGCGTGCTCGTTAATAAAGCAATCGTTGCTACACTCATTTCTGAGTTAACTACCAGAGATGTATGTGCTGTCACAATCGATGTTTCTGTTGGTGACCTCAACAGGAAATACGTCTATTGTTCGGTATATTTACCACATGATGAACCATCCCCAACGGATGACTTCAAACGAGTTGTCGTACACTGCGTAACAAAAGGCCTTCCGCTGATTGTAGGCAGTGATGCCAATGCTCATCACATCATCTGGGGCAGCTCGGATATCAATTTGAGAGGCTCCAGTCTGATGGAATACTTAAGTAGTACAGACCTTGGATTACTTAACATAGACAATCGCCCAACCTTCATGGTTTCTAATAGAGAAGAAGTGTTAGACATAACGCTCTGCTCGAATAGAATCAGTCACGAGTTGACGAATTGGCATGTATCAGATGAGGAATCATTATCTGATCATCGCTACATCTTCTTTGAACATTCAAATGTAACTGCGCAGACTTTGCGTTTTAGGAATCCCCGGTCAACAAACTGGGAACTCTACATTGAATTGGTTGCGACCAAATTTCATGGATATTCTCCGTCCATTGAAAATCCAAGTGATCTGGATGATGCCGTTGATACTACAACATCCTACATTATGGAAGCTTTTGAAGAAGCATGTCCTCTGCGGTCTGTAAAGACTACAAGAGGGACCCCATGGTGGAATTCCGATCTGACTAGACTCAGGAAACAATGTAGAAGGAGTTGGAACAGACGCCGTTCAGCTGGATCAGAGTCGTTCAAGTCAGCTCGCAAGGCTTACAAGAAGGCTCTTCGTTCTGCTGAACGATCCGGCTGGAAAAACCTTTGTACAAATGTTTCCAGTTTGAGTGAAGTCAGTCGGTTGAACAAAATTCTTGCAAAATCTAAGGATTTCCAAGTGAACGAAATTCGCTTACCTAATGGTGACTTTACTTCTTCCGATGAAGAAGTTTTAGAATGTTTATTCAATACACACTTCCCCGGATGTGTGGACATAGCATCTACGGATGAACCAACTGTCTTTTCATGTAGTTACGAGTCTCTGGCCTCGGCTCGCAGTATCGTAACTACTGAATCGATTCAATGGGCACTTAATAGTTTTGCTCCTTTCAAATCTCCAGGAGCGGATGGGATTTATCCTGTTCTGCTCCAAAAGGGATTTGAGTCTATCAAACATGTTTTGAAAAAGCTACTTGTAAGCAGTTTTGCTACCGGGTACATTCCCAAATCCTGGCGTGATATTACTGTAAAGTTTATCCCAAAAGGAGGACGTGCGTCGTATGAGGAAGCGAAGAGTTTTAGACCAATCAGTCTGACCTCTTTTCTTCTGAAATGTCTGGAACGCATTATCGATCATCACATCCGTGATGTTTATTTGGCAAACATGCCTCTTCATGTGAATCAACATGCTTACCAATCTGGAAAGTCCACTGTGACTCTTTTACACAAAGTTGTATACGATATCGAGAAAGCATTCGCTCAGAAGCAATCGTGCTTGGGTGTTTTCTTGGATATTGAGGGTGCCTTTGACATAGGCTGACCATACGTACCGTATTTAACGGGACAGTACCGATTTCACAACCTTATCGAGCTGTCCCGTCGTATTATTGAAAAAGCCAAATTTGTCCCGTATTTTCGGAAATAAGATTCATTCCTCACAACATAATTTAAACTATTTTAAAAATAATCATAACTTGCTTATCTTTGTTTTCAATAGTTTTCAGTTTGTCAATCAGAGCCATATTTGAGTATACTACGAGTAGGGAGATGGATCTTATTCTTGGCACTTTTGATTCGCTTCGGTAGTTGGGTTTTTTGAAAGCTACTGAGCTCATATTTGGGCACAATATGCGTCGTATTGAACTGCTTCTTGTTGCAAAGTTTCAGACGATTCAGCCGAGAAACCCCCCCCCCCCCCCCATGCCAAAGTAAATCGTGGAAGTGCCCAAGTAGCTCTGCACCCTATAATATTTTATTAAAATGTTGTGTAATCACTCTTAACATGACAATGTTTTGCTTATTATTATTATTTGCTTTATCTGAGTAATTTTTCGTCCTTGGCGAGTGCCCCACTATCTTTTATGCTCATATAAATGACAAATTTTAATCAAATTTAGGTGAAGATACGAATTTTCCTAAATTTGGCCTAAGTAAAGCTGGAAGTCAGTTTTCTACTTGAGTATATAATTTTCTTAGATTTGTTAAGCAATTGAATCAATTGAATTGATATTTGTTCATATCTTCTTCCAAACGTTCGTTTGTTTTTTTACGAAACTTGACTCTAAACTAGAAATCCTTTATAAGAGAGATTCGCGGAAGCTGACATTTCTGTCAAAGTGTGAGCCAATCGAGCAGCGAGAGCTGTCAAAGTGTGAGCCAAACGTACATGCGTTATGTTTGTTTTAAACTTTTCTTGAGGAGTAATGTTATCCGCTTGAAATTATTCCGGTAAAAGTAATTTTGCATGAAGCAAAAATATGAAATATTTTTCTTTTTTAAATTTTTGTCAATGCGATTTTTAGTTGTTGATTTTTTAGGCTGTTTATTAGTTTGAATATGTAGCTCAAAGATCTATAACGAAACAAAATATTTTTTTTAGCGATGAGGAAGTCATGTCCGTGTTACAATATTGTTCTCGACGCCGAGCAAAATCAGCACTGCTGGTATGTCGCCAAATCTTTCCATTTTACTTCCGCTTATCTCTCTATAAAGGATCACTACTCTAAACTAGCTTGTTTCTGCCTTTCCAGAATCATGATTTTGACCAACATATTGAGGATATTCGCCGAATATATCACCAATACAAAAATAATTTATTGGGTTCCAAAAAATCCTAAGAGATTTTGAATGATTGAGTGAAGAATGATGCGGTTTAAAAAAAAACTTTCAAATCATAGAGAAATTATCTAATCAATTCTTAACATTATATTTAACAACAATTAATCTTTCATTATTGATACATCATTCATAAAACTAAATTCTGAAAAATAAATTGTTAGGAAGATTGCAATTTTCAATCAAAATCATCATTCAAAAATTGTCTCAATTTTTAATGAGTAGGCCCTACTCTTATTAAAAACCAGGAGCAAATTTTTTTATTTAAAATTCGAGAATTGTATCTCATTTTCTTAAGGCCATACAGAATGATAACTTTTTCTTGATAGTAAAATAAATGATTATAGATAATATATGCTTCAATGAATTCAATTTCCAATGTACATTCAGTTTTGAATAACTTTAACATTTGACTTGAATTTTTTAAAGGTTGCATACTTGTTTTTGACCTTGATTTCCAACTATTTTGTTGTTTTATTTATATGATGCAGTGGCTTAGCCAGAAATTATTTCTAGGAACTGTAGGGGTCTTTACAAGAAAATAAATTTTTGATCAGCAAACACAAAAAAAAAAACACTTTTTCAAACCTCCCCTTTTCTTGAATACGTTCAAAACTGCGAAACCATTCATATTGTATATTGCAATACCAAATTATCTTAGATTTATGCATAAAAATTGAAAAACAAGAACATCATAAAACAAATTCCGGATAATCGAATCCCGGATAATCTATTATTATTATTATTGTCTTTATTAACGAGACTTTCACAGGCCCGGATAATCTAGTCCGACCTGTATATTCATTAGGCGGCGTTTGATTAAAAACTCATAACTGTAACGCTTTCGGAACATTATATGTGATCAAAAATTAAGGTAAATGAAAAAAAATTGAACCTATATTTGTTTGACAAATTTTATAAATGTACAAAGCAGAATATATACAGGAAATTTAAATACATTCATGCATCTTTTTCATGTAATTATTTACTTTACTGACAGGAAATAGTATTCACTATGTAGTTCTAAGAGAATGCTGTTTCACAGAGATACATTTTCTAAGAAAATTGTTGTATTTCAGCACATTATTTAATCACAACAAAAATAAATAATCTACAATATGTATGGTTCGGAAAAATGTACGAGTGAGCTTGTAGTAGAAGATTTTGAATATAGATGAAGATTGTCTACCTTTTTATAAGCCTATGTCCCGTTTTTGTTCTTCATGTGTCCCGTTTTTGTTCTGTTTGGTTATGGTCAGCCTACTTTGACAACGTGTCTTTTGATGCCATATTGGAAGCCGCACGAAACCATGGGCTACCTACAATGATTACCAATTGGATTCATCAAATGCTCAAAAACCGACATCTCTTCTCGACATTGCGTCAAGCAGCGATTCGAAAATTGAGTGTTTGCGGATGCCCCCAAGGGGGAGTCTTGTCACCACTTTTGTGGAATCTCGTAGCAGATACGCTATTGAGGCAACTCAATAATTGCGGTTTTCCAACTTATGGATTTGCCGACGACTATCTAGCTCTAATAGTTGGTATGTGCATAAGCACCCTATTCGACCTGATGCAAAGTGCTCTTCAGATAGTCGAGAGTTGGTGTCGCCAATATGGCCTTTCGGTTAACCCGAATAAAACATCTATTGTTCTTTTTACGGAAAGACGAAACCGCGATGGAATTCGACCTTTACGTCTTTTTGGCACTGAGATTAATGTGACTGATCAAGTAAAGTATGTCGGAGTCATTCTAGATTCCAAACTTTTATGGACAGCTCACATTGATTTCAGAGTCAAAAAAGCTTGTATGGCCTTCGGTCAATGCCGGCGAACCTTTGGTAAAACTTGGGGCCTCAAACCCAAATATATCAAATGGATTTACACAACAGTTGTTCGACCAATATTGGCATATGGATGTCTTGTGTGGTGGCAAAAGGGCGAAGTGAGAACAATCCAATCAAAATTGGGCCATCTCCAAAGGATGTGCTTGATGGCGATGTCTGGTGCGTTCTCTACAACTCCCACAGCAGCGCTCGAGGCCCTTTTCGACGTTGCGCCACTACACATATATCTTAAACAAGAAGCACTTTCTTGCTCTTACCGTTTATGGGTACTGGATCTACTGGAGAAAAATCCAGTGAATCGTAGATCTACACACACTTCGTTGTTTCCACTTTTGGTGAATTGGGACAAAATTGTCCTTGCTCCCAGTGATCTCACAATTGCTTGTAACTTTCCTTACAGGACATTTACCACACAATTCCCTTCACGGGAAGAGTGGACGTCTGGCTATTTGGAAAGAAGTATATCAAACAATATAGTATGTTACACTGATGGCTCCCTTCTTGAAGGTAGAGCTGGTGCAGGAGTATATTCTCGTGAGCTAAGGCTGAATCAGTTTTACTCACTTGGTAGAAACTGCACCGTTTTTCAGGCGGAAATATTTGCCCTTATGTGTGGAGTGCAATCAGCACTTCAACAGCGCGTAATGGGTAAAGTCATATACTTCTGTTCAGATAGTCAAGCTGCTATAAAAGCTCTCGCTTCGGCCAACTCAAGGTCGAAGCTTGTTATCGCATGTCGAACTCAAATTGAGGAACTGAATTCAGTCAACTCTGTAAACCTTGTATGGGTACCTGGCCATTCTTCCATCGCTGGAAATGAATTGGCTGATGAGCTAGCTCGCGATGGAGCATCGCATGACTTCATTGGCCCTGAGCCGGCTATTCCAATTTCGAAGTGCTGGGTGAAGCTTCAGATAAACTCTTGGGCGGCAACTCAGCACAAGCAATATTGGAATAGTTTGGAGTCGTGTCGTCAAACAAAATTGTATATTACTGAGCCATCTCCAAAGGTGGCGAAGTATTTAACAAATCTGTCAAAGCAGAATTGCAGTCTCTTGGTCAGAGCGTTGACAGGCCACTGCCGACTCAACTATCACATGGCAAATATTCAGCGTGCTGACTCATTTGTGTGTGATAGTTGTGACTCCGATTATGGAACTTCGTATCACCTGATATGTAATTGTCCAGTTTTTGCGCAAATGCGATTCCAATTACTTGGTAAGCACTTATTAAGTGAAACTGAATACAGAAGCCTGAATCTTCAGGACATCCTGTTATTCTTAACCCGCTGTGGTAATGAGCTATAGGCTCTCTTTACGCTCATGCGTTTTGCAGTGCCCTTTTTAGGGCGCTGTTCGAACCCATTGTGGTATGGAGCTACATGCTCTCATTTCGCTTATGCGATCTTCCCTCTTTAAGGGACCCCACTCCTATTTCCTCCCATCTTTCCCTTCCCTTTCCTCTCCCATCGGGTAGATGATGAAATAGGCTCAAATATGGCGATGGCACAAATCTCCCAACTGGTGGGGAACGTGCCTTTGGAGCCGGCCTTCTGATACCTGATTGAACATAAATAAAGTGACAGTTGCCATTTTCATACTTGGTTTATTGATCCCAAAGCATATTCCATGTAAAATGTTGTACAAAACGATTCAGCAAAAGTGGTGTCAAATATTTGCTTCAAATGAGAGATAATATCTTAGACAAAGTTCAGATAACACAGCGCAAAAAAAAAATGCGGGTCTCAAGCATCAAATTATGTATCTCTAGTATATTTGGGGTTGCTGAATCTAATGGCATTCCCATCTCATCACAATTTTGCGCTACATGTCATCAAAGTTGTATAAAATAGTGGTTTTATTGATGTTTACATGGTATTTAAGGTATGATTTATCAAAACTTTTAGTGATCTGATCTATGAAGTAAGGGTATGCAATATGCATTTCTTCCATGCCGATACGAAACGAAACGATACGCGGAATATCTTGCGCTGATGATGACGAAACGAAACGAAATTTAAAAATGTTTCGTGTAACTCGATACGAAATCAAATATCTCACGGAATTTTTCGAAACGAAACGAAATTTTTGAATTTGTTTCGCGGAATACACGTTTAGATTTTTATTTTCTTCTCAAAAGCTGGAAATTTGACAATAGGCATAAAAAATCTATTTTTAAATTCTCTACCATATGGAAACCTTAGTGTTGCTCAGCGGAATCCCTACATGTTTCGGTAAAGATTTTTTTCTGTTTGTTTGAAATTTTCTTAATAATTTTATAAGGTTTCATTTCAACATATCTGACATTCACACAAGGCCATGAGTGGGTTTAATTTGAATGTTACAACTAAGTAGTGGGTCGAAAAGCAGTTACAAACATTGAAAACAATCTCAAAAATATTGAGAGGATCCCAAAAATAATTTGATTTTTAGAAATGCCTAACATTTTTTTTTAATCATGTGGATGTGATGTTATGCTAATATATACCATAAAACATGGAATAATGATATTCATTTTTTTTTTGCTGTACTTTATGCCTTGTGGCTTGAATGAATGAGATTGGGGACACAAGTCGATAAGTGATCATGAAAACACTAAACTGAGAAGCAGACTCTGTCCCATTTGGAACATAACGCCAGAAAGAAGAAGAGAAAAAGTAGAACAAAGAAATCACTGGAATATTTGCTTTAGTATTTGCTGGAGTATTCAATTAAATTAAATTTTAAAAAATCCATCAACACATACCTAAGAAATCAATCAAGATAAATTTAAAAGAACTGCAAAAGTAATAAACTCCAAGAGATATTGCGGCAGCAACTTAACCAGGATTACCTGTTGGGGTTAATTTAGGAGTTCCTAATAAATTTTCTGGAAAAACTTTGCATAAACTGTGAATTAATTCTTGGAGGGATCAAATCTGGACGAAGGCAAACTATTAGAGTATACCTCGTAGAAAATACTGAAGGTATTTCTATTATTTTGTAGAGCAAATACTGGAGAAATGATCCTATTTCAAAATCTGTGAATAAATTTCTGGACGATTTCTGGAAGAATTAAGGATTGTTGATATTACCTCATTTTCAGATTCTTTGTTTAATACTGACTACAAAATCACATTTTCACTAAATTTTGAACCTCGAGAGTATTTTAAAAAATATTTGAAAATTTCGAAAAAAAAAAGTTTTGAACCTGGACTACATAGCATAGAGGAATCGCAAATAAGACTGACAAGTTCATCCATGTTCGTTCAGACAATCCGTCTTTCAATGAGCTAAATTTAATGTTTGGCTTATTTTTTTTCTCGAGATTTAGATGTGCGAAAATCGAAAAAAAAAATGTTGCGATTTTCCATTTTGAAATACCCTAGGTACCCCACCAAACTTGAATCTATATCCGGAACCAATTTTGATGGTGCATGCAATGCATGAATCAAATTTATAACTGATTTGTAATTTTTCCTAGAATAAATCATCAAAATCGATCGAAAGATGGCGAAACAAGAGAATTTTGAAACTTGTTGTCGGTATTGAAAAGGGTAAGACCTTTGCCTTGCGGCATTTGACTTCCAATACTTGTAATGATATATTATCAATATTCGCATTTATTTTTAATTGGGGGTCGTGAGGAAATTATGTCACGTTATAACAGGAGAGAGGAGTTGATGGTGTGGTATAGCGTGAATAAACCTAGATTCATTTTTCGATATAAAATAATGTAGGTATGCATCTTCCTTGTTTATGGTGAATATAAATCGAAGGCATACCTCAGAATTTCAAGAGCACAAATCTAACGAACCCGACAGCGGTTCAAGCTGAACACTTGATCGATTGGCCATAGAGTAACCAATCGATAGAGTTTTCAGCTTGAATGGACGTCTGGTTCTTTAGATTTATGCTCTTGAAGATTTGAGGTGTGGCTTTGGATCACCTAAATCAACGCGATTTTTTACGGTGACAGCGACAAACAATCGCTGCGATTTCGCTGCTACATGTAGAGTTTTATGACACAACAACGAAATCGCGGCGATTTTTTGTCGCAATCGCGAAAAAAATCGTGTTGATTTGGGAGAGCCTTTACTCATTGATGCGTACTATTAGTTTTCTCTTCTATTCTCCCGCTGTTCTTATGCAGAGTTAAAAGTGACGTCATAGCGGAAAAGCAAGAGAGAGAATTAATGCGCGCATCAATAATCTGCACCACCTGAGCAAATCCAGAATATCAGGGACTCACGCTCCGCAGCTTTTTTTTTTTGACATTTGTGTACAAACAATTATTGCGATATATTAACGGATTTGCTCAAAAGGACCCCGGAGGAAACCGTGGTTCTGCTCTCTTCATTCTTATGGAAGATAACATTGCGGTAGTTCAGCAAACGCAGTTGTTCCTTTCCCGGGCTATTCGCCGCGAGGAATTTAGGGCAAATGGGCGTTTTTGGAAACTTTACAACGGCAGTGCAGTTTATCATATCCTGCGGACCAGTCAATACTACAGTCATCCCACAGTTATGGGTAGCACACAGATATGGATCAAAGTTGGATTAAACGGAGAATATCTCATCAAATAGAGTAGCAATTACGCAGAACCCATTTTACCTATGCGAACCATAAATCTATTCAGCATTGCAATCAACAATAACATGCTTAAACACCTTTTGTTCTATTCGTAGGAAATAAAATGTCATACATATGCCTAGAAGCGTTGATTCATATCTGTGGGGCATTGAAACCCATACCACAGTTATGAATCTAAGATACCGTCAAGCCACCATTCACCGTGCATTTAAGCAAAATTTGCACTTCAAAAAATTGTATAACTTTTCTAAATAATTTGAAGCGTACTAAAATATCACTACGTAGCGTGAAATTATATAATAATCCAGGGAAAATCTAAAACTAGTGATGCATAACAAAAAATTACTCAAAAATTATGTATGAATATGTCATGTTAAGGTCGCCTCGTACCGTTCTTTGTCACCATTTACCGTGCATACTAGTGCACCATTCGCCGTGCGTATGGTTTTCGTCATGATTCAATTTTGTATCTTGAAGAAACGTTGTTGATGGAGAAACTATGTTGCTAGTAGTGTGCGCACTCATTTTTAAGAGTACTCAAATCTTCATTTACAATAAAAACCATACAAAGTTAAAAAATTGGCTAAATAATTATTTTTTTCATTAAAATCGTTATAGGAGGTTTGACTGTATTGTCCAAACCACTCAAAAACTAAATATGAAGCAGGTCAATAACGACATAACAATAAATCTAATATTACCGAATAATTTCATGCCTTTTACACTAATGCACGGTAATAGGAACCATATACATAACCATAACACAATAAAACAATCTAATTTGCATAAAATCTCATTGCTCATACGATGAAATACATCTTACTAATAGTATCCAAAGTGAAAACTTGTTGGAATTTTGAAAAATGCCATACTCTGTCGTTAAAATGAAAAATTTGAATTTTTGGCGTTTCTACTAAGAGTATTGAAAAATCTCATTATCAAACAGAATTCACATGATTTTGACTACATAAACTAGTTTTTTAAAAATACTTTGTGACAAAAACTACTTCATTTCATCAGTTTTATCTCATTTTGCTGACAAAAGAATAATTTGTGAAAATTGTATGAATATTCCGTAGGAATTTTTAAATGTGCACGGTGAATGGAGGCCGCACGGTGACTGGTGACTTAACGGTAAGACGATTCCTAAAGAAACGCCAAAACGTATGCTTTCACTAGCACACCATTCGTTTGCCTCGCAGATAATTTGCTGTTATAGTGTTCTGATCCATGATATGAGTCGATTTGATTCATAATACGGACCCATTTTTGACTGTAGCTAGGAGTAGAAGCGAACGCTTAGCCTTTTTTTGTTCGAAATTAAACTTGAATTTCGCGAAATTCCGTTTTATTCCGTTTGTTTTCAATTTTCCGTGGAAATATTTTACCAATTTGGCGAAACGAAACGAAATTCCAAAATACAAATTTCGCCTGTGCGAGTTCCGTGGAATTCCGCGGAATTTCGTTTCGAAGCGTATTTGACGGAATCATTCGGTATTTCGCATACCCTTACTATGAAGTATGCAAAACAGGATTTCAACTTTCATTTGCGATATAATTTTGTTAAAATTGTACGATAAAATTAAGATCAAATTGACTTTTTCAACATTTTTGCAGTCTCTATAGAAAATTCTTAGTTTTTTTCATACGGCAAAAAAACAATACATAGGTAAAACATAAAAAAAATTTTGAGTGTCGCAAATTTTATGAATTTTGTTGATTAGTGGTTAGAGTCCGCTGCTATAAATCAAAACCATGCTGGGTTCAATTCCTGGTCGGTCCAGGATCTTTTCGTAATGAATTTTTCGTTGACTTACCTGGGCATAAGGCAATTTTGGCAAAGAAAACTATCAGGTAATAACTGTGGCAGTGCTCATAAAAACAATGAGAAGCAGGCTGTGTCCCAATGGGGACGGAATTCCAAGAAGAAGACGTTTTTTTTACACATAAAATTTTAGTTCTGTGAAAAAAAATACATAAAATTTTAGACTCAAATCGAAATTATGCATTTTCAACAGTCAATATCCCAAAAACTTAGCGTGCTATATTTCTGAAATCAGAGATGGATTAACTTTCATTCAACCAACATACTTTTCAATTCCTGAAAAACACACTAAAATGTTCAAAACTTTGTTTGTGTCTCGATAGATTTTGTTAAAATATTCAGAACTTCCCGAAAAACTCTTCTAGTTTGTGTATCAGAAAGCTTGCGAATATGGACCAAAAAAAAAAACCACAAGACCCCCAAATTGGCCAAATTCATTCAAAGGATATCTCAATACCCTGATGTGGTAGATGGTTGGTATTTTCGGCAAAATTCGATAGATCAATGGCGATCTGACAATAATAAATCTAATTGAGATTTTATCCGCTAGGTGGCGCTAGTAACAAATTTCCTTCAATCTTCTATATCTCGAGAGTCAAATAGGCTATAAAGTTGGTGTACAGTTGCTCATCAGATCAACGGCGAACTTTTATTTACGGTCCTGATTGGGAATTCATCCGCTAGGTGGTGTAATGTAATAATTTTCATTCAATAATATGTATATCAAGATCCTGATAAGCTAGGAGGTTAGTATCTTCGACAAAATTGTGTAGCAGATCAAGGGTTATATGACCGAGACAAACTGAATGGGAATTTATCCACTAGGTGGCCAAAGTATCAAATTTTCCTCAATTTTCTATAAGGTACCGTAAGGCAAGTGGGTAATGGATTTCGCATAGTTGGGATTCTTCAATTCCTAGAGACTTTAAATTAAAACAAATGAGGTGTATATTTTTAGCTAGACTCTCACCAAATATAAGCAGTATGCTGAAATTTTATGTAAAATTTAAGAAAAAAGTACAGAATAAGTTTTTGAAAAACGTCTCCTTACTTTTCACTTGCCCCACAAGTTTATCGTTTTGAACAATAAATTCAAAAACTAACAGTTATAGAGTAAGGTGGGGCAAAAGTTCGATTATAGTGGTATAATCGAAGTTTCCAGAAAAAACAATAGCAGTTGAAACAAAACACATACCATACAGTGAACCTTCAACATATTGGCTATAATATTGCTGAACAAACTTATGTCAAAATAATGACCAATGTTTAATCATAACAGTTTCAAAATTGTTTGTCTTAAACGAACTTTTGCCCCACCGGGGGGGCAAGAGTTCGAATCTAGTGTGGGGCTCAAGTTCGATGGCTAAAACACAAAATATCGATACTTTTATGACGGGCATACTTTACACCAACCGTAACTTAAGCTTGCCGAAAAATACACACTAAATTTTCATAAAAAATGCCCAAAATAACTCAAATGTGATAACAATTTAAAAAGATTTATGGATAAAAGGACGAAAGACAAAACGTCGAAAGGACAAAAAGTCGAAAGTACAAAAGGTCGAAAACGATTTGTTTCATGGGAAATTTCTCCTTCTTTGAAAAAAGACTTTCGACCTTTTGTCCCTTCTTTTTTGTTCTTCGACTTTTTGTCCTTTCGACTTTTCCTTGTCATCAAGTAGGCTGTTGAAAGACATCATGAAATCCCAATACAAAATGATCTATAAATCTACAAATCTATTCCTCACGGTGCCCCGACAGATCGTTATTATGCAAAAAAATTGTCCATCAATTCTGAGCACAGGGCTCGATTTCTGAGGTTACTTTGCACCTCTGGACCAATTTTTTAAAAAAAATTCTAGGAAGAATCTCGAGAAATCTTGATTTGAAGTTTTAGATCTAAAATTTCAATATAATCCTCATTAAAATGTTGCAATAGCACTGAAAAAACCTACAAAAACGCTCAAAAAGTTGGCCAAACTGTTCTCAACTAGTATAAAATTGTTACCGTTGTTATAATTAGACATTAACAACTAACTAAACTTACCAGAGTGGCTTAAGAATTTTTGTTTTCATAGATTTCTATAGTTTTTATACTTGTATAGTCGATTTAGAGCTAGTATCAATCATTTGTTTCAAATCTGGAATGATTTGGTACAATACACATGAACATACACGAATGTCTTTCACGGGGCCGCTGACCTCTACCTGAATGATGTAACTTTTTCTTCCGGCATTCTCACTAAATGACCAGCTCACTGAAGTTTGCCTATTTTATTCACACAATAGTTTTCGCTCCTGTTCTCAAATAAATGTACTTTTAGAGCCAATAATATGCGTTTTATACAGGGCAAATTGACAATGGTGATTCATTTAGGCATGCTTGCATTCATCGTTGTTCTGTTTGCATTTTTATTGAAAACTGATTTAGTTTTAGAAACACTTTTCAGTGTTCTGCGATAAAGGGTCGCGAGGTGTTTTGCCGAAGTTGTTAACAAAATAATTGATCTATGAAATCAGATAAGTCTTTATCAAGCAACAGTGTAGAAATGTTATTTCCCATTGCAAGTTGGTCCCTAAGCTGGTTACATAATCCATAAAAGGAGATATTCACAGCTAGTACACGTGTGTTATCATTATTATCGTACGTCATAAGTGTGTTCAGAATAATAGTAGTGAAAGCCGATTTTCATAAAAAATACTCAACTTTGGCATGCTGTTACTTTGTTTCCCTATGAGCAATCGGCTTTAAATTTAGAAAAATTCAAAAACTCAAAATACAGCAGATATACAAATAATGAAAACTACTATTATTTTGAACGATTTCGCCTGGTGCTTAACTTTTTAACCGGTAGTGTGAAAATTAACAAATTTTGTGATAATGAAATTGACTATATTTGTAGTTTACTGCCAAAATTTCATGCTGATTGCTCCTATGGAAAGAAAGTAACAGAATGCCAAATTTGAGCATTTTGTATGGAAATCGGCTTACACTACTATTATTCTGAACACAACTGTACATCTCCATCAAGCACTGCTTCAGCACCAACAAATCTGAATTTCCTTCTTTGTCTACATGCAACCATATACGTTTGGGCAGAGTACATGATATGACAAGCTTATCCTAGTTGTCCACCTTTAAAATAGTGAAACTCTGTTTTACTGCACTGCGGACGATTTCAATAAAGTCATCGTCTGCAAAATCAAGGAGTATATGCGACAAAACGCAATTTTGAACAGTAAATTCTGAAACTCATCTCCTTCCATTCCATGTAATTTCCCAAAAAAAAAAAATAGGCTCCTCGTCTACAATTCTTACACTTCATTGTATTTGCCAGCCTATCAGCTTTATGTTTTATTTTTAAGCATTTGATATTACCTGCTGCAGCTAGAATTTCGTTACTGAGTCGATCGTGATCTAGAAATCAATATATAGATTGGCGATAAATTCAAAAAAAAAAAAAAATAATAACGAAGATTGTTGCAGGTATATAGAGTGGAATTCCTGGTGATGCTGATCTAAAGTATAAAATACCTATTGAGGATTTGTTTGAAGTTGTTAAAGACTTAGTTAATTTTCGAACACTTGTGACATATGACAATCATGTTTCCCATGTAGTTATAATCCTGTTGTAGCTGGAATATTGAAAAGGATATTTTTACACAGAATGGTGAGGGCAGAACTCGGCGGAAAATTAGACATAAACATCAAGAGTAGTAAGTAGTAAGTAGTAGAAACAAATTTTTTTAAGCAAAATAAATACGGCAGACTTTGGTGGGCTGGTCACTTAGTGTGAAAGTCGAAAAATAAGCTGTAAATTACTTATATTCAGCATTGAATGTTTCACGTTTATCGAACGTAATATCAATTGTACATAAGAATTTATTGCTTAGATTTCATTCTATTGAACTAAGCCATGTAAAAACATACTTAAGCCACTCTGGTATGTTAAGTCAGTTTTAAATATACCTAATTATAACAATGGTAACAGTTATATGCTAGTTGAGAACAGTTTGGCCAACTTTTTGAGCGTTTTTGTAGTAATGTAAGGCCTTCGATATCGAGATCAACTAACAGAGAATTAGATTTCGTTAATAAAGTTGAAAAAAAAAATCTAAGATTATTCTCAGAAATTTTTCAGGGGGTTTCGTTGAATTTTCACAAGGATTCATTGAAAAATCTTCTAAAGATGCTCCAGAACTTTCTTCAGGGTTTGAAACATTGTTGTCATAAAAATATACTATGTGAACTCTTTTGTACATTATTCCAAGTTATATTTGAATAAAATGATACACGAAAAATTATTTTTTGTAATATATTATTGATACTTTGGAATCGTTTGTGAAAGATTCCGGGAAACGATTCCTGTGAAATATATTTAAGAAAATAATTTTAAAATCTTTGAAAGCACCACAGTTGGTATTCTGTGAGTTTTTTGTTTGAGAAACTCTTAAAGACATTGATAAAAGATTTCTTCTTAAAATCAGTGGAGTTGGAAACTCAAAAGTCATTCCTGGAGAAATCTATTGAAAACATGAAAAATAATTTTAAATTCTTCAAAAGTATGCCCATGCAAGTTCTTTAAAAGTTACACTTGAAGGAATTCCTGAAGAAATCTTTTTGAAATGTTTATGATAAAAGTGCTTACTTGTATCTATTAGACATTCTAGAGAAATTTCAGGTGGAATTCTCTGACGACTCTTTTGATGTTTTTTTTTCGAGAAACCCAGGAAAACATCTAAAAAATAATTAGGAGAACTCTAATTGAATCCCTGTAGCAACACTTTCTGTTTGAAATTTGTCCATTCCTTTCAAGAATGCTAGAAGCAACTCTTTTAGCAGATCTTTATTCAATCCCGAGAGGAATCTTTGGGAAATCCCTTAAAAGAATACTAAATTTATTTCTTAAAAATTTTAACAAACATTTAAATTTAAAGTGGAATAATAGCTAAAGTAATTTGAGTAGACAAATGAAGAGTTTGTGGTTGGTTCTTTAAAGAATTTGTGAATAAATTTCAGAGTACGTAATTCTAAGCAAATAATCGTCAAGGAATCCGTGAAGAACGTCTGGAGCGTTGCCTGAACATATCTTTAACCCGTATAGGTCTGAGTGAAAGCAAAAATTCTAAAACCCTTACCGCTTAGCGAATCCTTAATGGATTCAAATGATTTTTTTTTTCAGTATACTGGCACACATATCTAGTTTCTAGAAGTAGACAGAGGAACGCAAATTTCAAGTCACAGATAATTTCCGGAAACGGCTATAATGTGGCCTCTACATGACGCAATTTTAAGAAAATTGCATCAGTGTAAAACTTTTGAGAAACGATTGAATTGGATATCTATGAGTTTTGCATTTGATTAATTCTACAAATGACCATTTTCGGGTCTCGGGACGCCTCAAACTTACGATAAAGTGGACAATTTGTATCTGAACATCTGTGCCAAACTTATGAACACGCATTTTAGTGCACAATTATGTTTCATTTCTACTTTTCGAGAAATTAAACGGTTTAGTATCAAACAAAATATCAGATCTCAATGATTTATGCAAATTAAAATGATTGTCACTGTAGATAAACAAAGGTAACCTGTCATGTCCCAAAAAATAGCCCTTTTTAACCAGACTTGACCCAGTGACCCACCGGAATAACTCCGGCCGAGTTCCTTTGACTACTTCTAGAAACTAGAAATGTGAGCCAGTTAACTGACAAAAAATTATTTGAATCCGTTAAGAATTCGCTGAGCGGAGAGGGTTACAGTATTGTTGCTTTCACTCAGGCTTGTACGAGTTAAAGGAATTACTAGGATGCCAATATGGAAATTCTTATATTGGTCTATTTAAAGCATAATCGTAAAGAAATTCGAAAATTGTATCACTTTTCCACAAACAAACAGACGTAACAACTAGAATAATTATCAATTCAAGACATAGTAATGAGCAACATAGTATTTGGCAAAATGAAAACCAGGTGACGGATACAAACGACAAAATTTAACAATAGCGATTACGTGCCATGAATCAACTCGATTCGAAAGCCGTTGGTTAACTTCCAAATATTAGAATTGAGTGCTATTTTGCTGTACGATAAAAATAATGAAGGCATTACATCTGAATTTATACAACGTTCAGATTACGAGGAAGTAAAATGACATTCACTCAACACAGGATTATGCTGCAATATTTCAGATATTGATCGTAGTTTTGTTTCGACCAGAGAGGAAACAAAAATACCATCAGTGCGCCAGTAGCCGCTCATGCCCCTATTACGGCTCACTAGTGCAGAAACTGATGTTTTGTTTGAAAACGCAATCTTTTACGCATGGATATCTTCTAGCAACATTAACAACATTCAAATGAAGTAGTTTTACATATGTAATTTTTATTTGATTAAATAATTTGATGACGGCCTACTTTTCCTACTGCAAGAAATAGTGCTGAAAAGTGCTACTTTTCAGTACTAATATCAGTATCGAAAAGTAGTCTTTTCAGCACTGTTTTGAGAGTTCTCAAAATGACGTCGGATTGCATCCATACATCATCTATTCAATTTTTCTGAATTTCTTAATAACTTAGTCAACTAGGTTCTGATTCTACATCCGTTTGAGGAACCGAATTGATTCGGGTGAGGGATAGCTGTGAGGGATTGACTTTGAGGGATAGCTGAAATAAAACGTAAAGGAGGCAGTAAAATATGTAAGTCCACTACGAAAACAGACAGGAGATCCATGGGGCGATTCGTGTATATGTATTTCCAGACAATTCAGCACACGACTAACTAATAATATGGCTGAAAATTGCATACGGTGTCTTACCTGATCTTTCTTCGGAAGCTGAATGAACAATGGAAGTGAGAAAATTTGTGACAGTCATCCCACAGCCTACCTGATTGATAAATTACGCATGTTACTACGCATGAATGCCCATGTGGGTTTTCTTGAAATTTGTTTATTCTCCAAAAAATAATCTAACTGTAACGGCATTTTCGTAATTGCAAAAATGGTGCATGCAGCTCATTGCAAAACTCAATTTTCCAGCACTCTTTGTTTTTATCCAACACCGCAAGCCTCGTTGGATAAATGTACGGCTCTTGCTGAAAAAATCATCATTTTGCAACTTGTTGTTAGCTATTTTATAATGAGACGAATATGGTACACTGAAGATATTCACGTCTTTGATATCAAAATTGTTTATCAGTAAAGTTGCCCGCAATCGACAATTTTGACTTTTCAAGCCTATTTTGGAAAATATGTTTCGCTGAATCCATGCTTTTACAATCTGGCATCGCTGGCTTTATCCCGCATATGTACAAAATAGGTACGAATGCAAGTTCATTCTTTCGTTCTGCTCCAGTCTCGCACTAAGTTAGTTCGGGTGTGTGTTTCACAGCAATTTAGTTAGGACGGCCCGACGTACGTATGCCTGCCATGTAGGAAGAGGGATCCCAATAATCATAAACCATTTCCCCGTACGGCACTTTCGGTTTTGTAGGAATATGTTCTCCTGGGCTGGTTTGTTGCTGACATCATCTTTATAGTCGTCATCGTCACGAGCGCAAAGTAATGCGATATGGTAGAGACTCTGGCTGCTGCTACTGCGGTCTCGTGTTGGTCTGCCTACTCACTGCCGCATACATATTCTGTTTAGTTAAGTGATGCGTCTTCTCGGCAGTAAACGCTCCTTCTTCGGCCTCGGCTGGATATGACGTTCGGATGGAGTGTAATGGATTGAATCTAATCACGAGATGGTTACAGTGCACTTGTGGACTGGGTTTGATATCGTATCTTGTGGATTCACTTGATGCAAGAGGAAAAGTATGCAACATTATTGCAAATGGTTAGGAGCATTTAAATCTGTTACAGGAATCGGTAATCAATTGTTCGGTCAATGCATGGCCACTTCCCTGTAGACAAGGTACTAAGAATTTGCCAGATGATGAGTACGAGAGCTTGTGCTAAAAGAGCTTTAAAAGCGGTTTGATGATCACTTGGGATTTGAAGCTGGATATCGATTTCTCTCTGGTGAACACAGAGAAATTTATCGGTCCTAATAAACAAAAGTCTACGAAGTTTTTTCCAGTACTGTTAAATAGCATCAATGCCACGTGACTTTGACAATAATATTTTCTAATTGTTCAACCTTTGTTCCCAGAATTATATGCCATCAGATTTTTTATATATGTTACTATTCTTGAACAACTGTCTCTTGTACAAACCACAAGGTTACTCTCAGAAATGTTCCATACGTCACGATTTTGTGAGACAGGTCGTCAAAGTTGTAAAAAATACTGATGTTATTGATATTTGAAGGAAATTTAAACTATGATTTATCAATTTGTTTGTTAATTTGCAGCCTCCGTAAGCGCCGTCTCGTTAATGAACAGATAAAAAAGCTTTTTGAAATCACCAAGAAGGATCTTTTGAGTGAGGAAATTATTACAAGCTTCGTTGGTTCAAATTATTCCACACCTAAAAACTAATTTATGTAGTAAATATAACACATAAGTAACTATTCTTCTTCTCTATTGCGTTACGTCCAGAGACAGAGCCTGCTTCTCAGCTTAGTGTTCTTATGAGCACATCCTCAGTTATTATCTGAGAGCTTACTTTGCCAAATGACCATTTTTGTATGTGTATATCATGCGGCAAGAATGAAGATACTCTATGACACCGAGAAGCCGAGAAAATTCCTTTCACGTAAAGGTCCTCAACCGATGGGATTCGGATCCACGACCCTCGTCTTGGTCTTTCCGAACAGGTGCGCGTTTACCGCTACGGCTATCTAGCGCCCGCATAAATCAGCATACAAGCTGCTTAACATGCATGATAGTTGTAGTGGCGTAGTTAGAGTTTTCAGAGCCCGGTGCGGAGACAGATTTTAGGGCCCCCAAAATAGAGGGTCGCACCGCCGCACAGTGCTTCCAAGGGCCTAAATTCGTGGTCGAAAATATTTTGCACCCGAAAAGTTGGTTTTAGGGGTATGGTGTCTTCGGAGAAGTTGTTCGGGATGTTGAAGCCCTTCTTGAGAAAGTATTATTTTTTGTGATTCAAGGGAAATTTTCTGGTCAATTCGCTCGACAATATCCTGAAATTCCACTTTTCTGTAAATCATTGTTGTTTTTTATGCAATTCTACCTGGCAATCCAGATAAAATATTTGAAGGAACAGTTGATTTTGTTTGAGGAGGTATCCCCAGAGATACTAATAAAGGTATTATAAAAGGCATTATTGGTCAAATTCATTAAGGGCTTCTAAAACAATATTCTGTGGAAGAATCTTTTAAATAAAACTCGCTGAGAAGTACAAGTTCATTTTTGGAACTCTGTAGAATTTCCTAGAAAAAAAATGTGGTGGTATCACATAGAAGGTTTTATGTATGCGCTTGAAGAACTGATTACAGCAATGCCTGAAGTAAGTCCAGGACGAATTCATGAAAGACTTCCTTAAAAAAAAGGACGAATGCAAAATGGAAAGGTTTGAGGAATTATAATAAACTACTAAATAAATACTAACAAACTTAGAAAAACTTTATGGGGCATATTAAAAAATACAGAAAAAAAAACAAATGGTTAGAGAATCCCTGAAGTTGTGTGTAAAGGAAAAACTCCTGAAGGGATTTCCTGGCGTAACCTTGGAGGCAAAATGTGTCCCCAGAGGAATGCTTTGTTCAACCTTTGAAAAGATTCTGGAATATTTCCTGTACGAATTCTTGAAGAATTTTTGAAACAGAATCTAGATTAGGGCATTTACATGTACAGTTTTTCGTACAGAAACGCCAGATAGATAACACTGTTCGACAAAAAAAGTCGATCTGAATGCACAGAGAACGGACACCCCGGGATTGAAAGTATAAAAATAAACAAATATAATGGCATTTTCAGAATGTTCATGTCTGCCCCAGGTCATGTTTAAAATATACTTGAACATTTTGCATTTTTTATTTAAAAATCTAATCTAATCAATATCCCGACACAGTGTTTTATATTCAGGACAGCAGAATTCATGTGCCATATTATGCTAAACTTGAAATTCAATATGAAGAGTTGGAACAAGATTTGCATGTATTATCCCCCCCCCCTTTTTTGTACCCTCTCCATTTTGAAAGTATTGCAAATGATGAAATGTTTGATATAAATGGTTGAAATAAGCGATTTTAGTGATACTACAATCCACTAGCTATCTCTCCAGAAATATCGTGATTTGTGAACAACCCCTTTACAAAACTGTGGAACCATCCATAAATTGCGTGTTCATTTTAGGGGTGGAGTCTGTTCAAAGTTTACGTTTCAGGTAAAAAAAAAAATGAAGAGTTTATTAAAAAGGGGATTAAAACTACCAAAAATATAACTACGTGGTTTATGGAGGATCACTTGCAGGTTGTTTTGTTTCATGCTTACTTTAAAAAATTTAAAATCTAACAGGCTAACGAACTTTTTACTTATTTATATCAAATAGTTTGCTAGTGTAACAAATTCAATTATCAACAATCTTACTTGCGGATTACAGAATTATGCTTTCCCAAAAAAATACCCCAATCTTAAATCACTTAATTTCTATGCTAGTCAGGTGCAAGACTAGCGGAAATCGGAATTCTATAATGAATTTTCCGATACCTTGTTGAAAACAGTCACTAGTTTTACTATCAGGGTGACCGAAGTGATTCACCCGTACAGCGCGATACAAAACTACAAAACATGGTGGACTGCCATTTTCATTCACCCGCCTCCCGCCAACCGACTTCGATAGTAGTCTCAAGCGAACTCCATTTGTCCGTCGCCTTTTGCCGTTCAGATCTGATTCATTGATACTGAAAATTGAAATCAAACTCAAAACAGCTTCATATAAACACTCCGTATCTCTGTAGAATTGTCGAAAGTGCGGGAAAATTGCCTGCTAAAACCACAATTGCTTCAAATTGGTCGATGGGCTATCGTGATCACTTGGTTTCTAATTGCTAATCTGCTCTGATCATGTAGGGGCTGTACTGATGAGCGTCAATCCTCAACGAGCTCACCAACTCACCGCCTAACTCTTAGCTGAGCATCAACGGTGCCTAAGATCAACTGATTTTTGCTCATGAGCTGAGCATTTTCAATACCTGTTCGAGGTACAAAAACCTCCAGTATCCCATCAGAGGTATCGACATTATAATCTCACGACTTCTATTAACAGGAGGCAAAAACTATTTTAATGATTTATGCGGAATGTTTCCAAGCATTGCACAAAGTATTCGTAAAATATTTTTTTTTTAAGAATCATGCTCGGGATTCATCTATCAAGAGTACCTTTACTTTACGGTATTGCGGTATCGCGTGTTAATGTTTTTTTCTGGAATCAATGTCAGATTTTTTAGGAAAATCTATTTAAATTCATAGAACCCAAGTCTTAAGATATATTCAGGATATTTTACTCCATAAATGTCTCATTGGATCCCTACCATGAGGAATTCCAAAACGTAGTCATTAGATACCTGCGGAAACTTCTTTGAGAGTTCATTTTAGGTTTACTCCATGGATTCTTCAAGAATAAGCACCAGTTCCAGTGGTACATCTTCCAGATCTTCTAAATTCATCCAAAGATTCATTCAAAAACTTCATAAACTATATATTAAGGAAGACTTCCAAAATACTGACAGAAACGTGCTCAGAAGCTACGCTTGAGATTGTTTTAGGTATGCTTTCAGAAAGCCCAGCATAATCAGAGATTTCTACTTTAACTTTCTCAAGCATTCCTGGATAAATACACAAGAAGTTTCTGAACGAAAGTATATTAGAATTCCCGAATTTCTGGAGAAACATTTAATGAAATCCAAAAATATCCTTCCATGAATCTGATCTTAATGTATTTCTATAGGATTTTCCGGTTTAATGCACTGTGGGATCGTTAAAATGGTGGTAGGTCATTTGGCATAAAGTCGTTTGGCATAATGGTCATTTGGCATAATAGTCGTTTGGCATAATGAGTCTGAAACCAAGAATTTCTAAAGATGAGATTCGTTTCTACGTTTCTATTGAATCTTTCTGATGACATCAGGCTTGTTGTGGAGTCAATAATAGACAATAATTGATACAAAATTTCACTTCATTCTACAATCATATGCTCTTGAATAAACTAAAGTATATTAGGAAAGTTATTGTCAATAATGGCCATCTGATATGCACCCTTCTTTATTTGATTGGCGGTTCTTTCGATTTTTACCGTCCTCAATATTTTTGCCAACATGCGTATAGCCAAGAATGACAGAATACCTGCTTCTTTTGATTGCTTATCGTTCTTGTTCGTTCATCTTCCAGCCACTACAAACTATTATAGCACCTATTTAATCTGCATCACTTTTCGGGGAAACGAGTCATTCTAGGAACTGGCATTCGGGGAACCGACATTCAGAGAAACGACATTCGGGGAAAAGTAGGACAAGAGCTATGATTCTGAACGCAATTTTTGATGTCTTTCCGTTTTATTTTGCCACAATAGTTTCTGGTGTCCCATCTTCTGTTGTTTTAAACATAAATTTTGCCTTCTTCTAAAAATAGGCTGTTATTTATATTTATAATGTTTTGAATTTTATTGTTTAGTCAAGCAAAATGTTCACCATTTATATATTTCACAATACTTGCATGGTGTGCTGTTAGAATAATAATTACTTTAGAACCTGTAAATATTCAACATATTTTTTTGCAAACACAAGATCTCCTTTCAAGATATGTTGGAATAATATTATTTCAATGGCAAATTTTCCCTCGCTTCGATAATAGACAGTGTTTTTGATGTACACTTTCAAAATTAAAATTTATCGTTCAAAAGTTTTGCCATATATATTTTCTTTAAAAAATGTGTTGTTCATTTGAGTTATGTTGTGAGAAGATATTTAGTGTTAGAGCCTTAAACATTCGAAAAATAATCTGTTCTCGTATAAAGGCTATTTTTGCATGCTGCTGCAAAAATAGATCTTTGGATAAGAGCTTTTAATATTTTGCAAATAAATTTTTTCTTCTTCTACCAAATAATGTACATCAAGGACAGAGCTTGATCTGCAGCAAAATATGTGCGTTCCCTTTATTAATAACTGCGAACTTTCTTTGGCAATTTACTATTTTCAAACATGTATATCGCAACAACTCAACGATACTTTATGTTCTGGGATGTGGAGAAAATTATTATTCCGAAAAGATCTTCCACCAGACCCGTCACGAGCTTTATTAAGTTTTGCTCTCTAATGTCACTACAATTTTTGACATTCATAGCTTGGATTATCTCTGAACGACCACCACGCTTATTGAGAATTTACGAAAACAATTTGCTATGGGCTCAGTGGTGTTGATCTCGGTAAAAGCTTCGGAAATGCCGATAATCATTCTAACTCAATCATTATGCCAAACGGCCATTATGCCAAACGGCCATTATGCCAAACGGACATTATGCCAAACGACTTTATGACAAACGGCTTTATGCCAAACGACCTTATGCCAAACGACTTTATGTACAATCCGTTAAAATATATAATCCTTGAAAAAGTTACTGTGGCAAATGATGGAAAAATGTCCGTATTCTGAAGACAATCTAGATAAAATTCGTCAGAAATATTAGAAAAGCAACTTCGGATCAGTTTCTAGAAAAAAATAATTCGTTATTGTGTTTTGATAAGGGCTTATCTGCATTCATCGATTTCTTTTCATCGTTGCTCTCTTAGCATTAAGGTGTGTCCCACTAAGAATTGGAAGAAACAACTTTGGTTCTTATAACGTTTCTAATGGTCCAATTTAGAAGCTGAACCGTCCACGTGTGCTCTATGACAATAATAACATCACATGATTTTTTTCGCAGCTTAATTCGATCGCACTTCTGAGAAATTCAACATGGAAGAAGAGACAAGGGAAATAATTGCGCACAAAAATTAGGAAAAAAAAACTGTCTTGATCAGGAATAGAAATTGCAAAAGTGTTAGGTTTTTCAATAAATATTGTGTGGCTCGTTCTGAATAAGTACGTAGTAACTATTCAGGCAAACAGATCGCAATCCACAAAGGAAGCGTTGAGCAGTTACTGTGCACCGTCAGCTGTTTGGCCTAAACCGAACTTTTTGCCGTGCAGTACCGTGTAATGGATTCGACTTCGGATATTGAAGCCTCCGCAGACAACCAAATAGGGAACAAAATTGAAGAATTGTGGCCATATTCTGTACCATAAAGTTGTTTGATCAAGTGTTGACGGAATTTGAGGATTTTTTCATGATAGCTGATACCCACCTAATTGACCTCAACTCAGCCCAACTAAGAGTTTTTGGGTTATTATGAAGCGGAAACAAAGAGCGAATCAAAATATCGCCAAAACATCGACGAACTGTAAACTAAATGAGATGAATTTGTCAAATATATGGATGACAATAGGGTGCGCAAATTAATTAACCGTGTTCCGGAAAGAGTCCGACAATTTCTTATAAAAGGGGATGAATATTTCTTTATAATTTTTCCTTTGAAGCTTACAAGCAATGCAACATTTAAGTTGAAACAGAATTCATTTTTGTTGAATTATACGTAAACTATTCCAATTTGTGAATGTTCCTATTCTAAATGAGCCACACCTTATTGCAGAAAACTCGTTCTCTTTTCGAAACATGTTTTAGTGTTGTAGGATGAAAAAACACTAATTTTGTTTCATTGACAAGAAATATTACAATTTTTTATTGAATATAGCGGAGTTACTAGCAAAAATGAGGATCGATGAAGAGAAATCCCTCATGTCAGTTAGGCCCTTATGAAGTAGCAGTTTAGAATTACAAAAATATTCAAGAGAAAACCTTTTGGAAATTCAATAACGTGTAGAGAATGCCAGAAAAATTTTCGGGCGGAGTTAATAAGGTGATACATACGAATTTTCTGAACAAATTCCTTGAAAAGAAAAAGATCTGATAATCCTAAAGTAATTCAAGAAAAAAAAAACTTGAAAAAAAAAATTTGAGGAAATTCTTACATAAGGAAATGCTTGAAGGTAACCTCGGTAAAGTTCTTCAGAGATTTCTGTAAAAATATTTCACATTTTTTTTTTTTTTTGGGAGAAATAATGAGGGAATAGAAAATATTTCCAGAATTTCTACTTCAATTTCTACGGTACCGTAATTTCGGGTGAAATTGACCATTTTTCTACAACTTTTTCAATACCATACAACTAAATGCAGGATAACAAGTACGGCAGTGAACCTCATTGGCTCATGTTCCTAAATTTTCTAACAAATGTAATGTTAATGCTAAAAATCATTTCTTAAATAAAAAATCGGGGTATCTCATTTCGGGGTGAAATTGATCACTTGTCAATATGAATATGATTAGGTTTGAAATCAACTCTACATATTTAATTTGGACCTCCTTAATCCGAACATGCTTGCCAAATTCTTAACAAGTCAATATATTTGGAAAAAATCAATAACTAAATTCCAAGAAAACCGCGAGTAACGCTTAAATGTAGGCAATTTGGAACGGATTTTCCCAACATTCAACAGAAATTCAATTATTTCAACAAATTGAGCAACTTGATGCAAATTTTTATGATAAGATCTGTTTTGGGGACATATGTTAAGCATCCTCACAAACTTTCAGGCTGCCACTATGTCCACATCCTTGTTTAGAACTGGAAGTTTATGGATGCCTTTTAACACCACACCAAACATGATTCTGGAATTTTACATTATTTTCATAGAAATAAACATTCTTTGACACAAAAATCTTTACGACACACAATTCGACAATATCTAAGCCACACAACTTTCATTAACTACAGATTGCATCTATTTTGGTGCACTAGTTACAAGAAACAAAATCGAGTGGTATAGTGATCAATTACACCCGAATTTACGGTACCTCAAGATTAAAATTAGTTTATTTAATATGTGTTTTCTGTCTTTTACTGTCGACTCCCCATAACTCGATATCTAAGAGACCATCGACTTATCGAATTATTGAATTCTAGAATATACCAAAACCAAAAGTCCTAAAACCGAAGGAACAAATTTCGGTAATTTAAATATTTATATTATATGACAATATGATTATTTCTGTAAGAAAGTAATATTATTTTGGGTGAAAGTAGTTAAAACTGTTGATAGATTTTTTATTAAATGCTCGATAATCCATGATTTTTTTACTGACAATCAATATGTTTCTTTTCATGATTTTAAACTTTCATTACAACTTGCACGTATTTATACACCTCCAAACACGAATGAATCCAAGTTTCCCCGAATAAGAAGGATTTTCTAAACGTTATGAAGATAAATTTACCTCTTACGTGACATCGACTAGTGGAGATATCGAGTTATATCGAGTTATAGAAGATCGAGTTGATAAATCTCTGAGCTGTTTAGTAGAAAACCCAAAAGTACCGTAATCCGTGGTAACATTGATCAGCGGGGAAATATTGATCGGTATGACCCTTCTCGTAAAAAGTTCGATTGATCATTTATTGATGGAATATTTTCAAAGCATGAATGGTGCCTCTCCTTCTTACATTCATGTTGGGATCCCGGTATTACTTCCCCAATTGTCCATAATAAGTTCGGATTATAATACACGATTACGCAACATGTTCTATTTCAAACATCACTTTTATTCTAGCGATCAGATCACAACGACCGATCTGTCGCTCGCTTCGTACTTAACTGTCTATTCTCTAGTTCAATACAATCGAGGAACTACAATTCAAACCAAAATCCAATAGAGTCGTCTACAAATAATTTAAACTTAATTTTATTGATACAACATTCGGCTGACCTGACATTCATCCGTCCCGGATGGAAGATAAATCATCCGTCGTCACTATCGCCAACACTGCTTGTCGCATCCAACGAAGAGCTTTCTACCTGTTTCCACATATGCCGTTTGAAACATCTAGCAATAAATCGCCTTGGTTTGGCCGAGAACATCGAAGAGTTGCGCAAATCAAACTTACCAAAACGTAGTCGAAGAAGTCTTCTGCCACTGCGCTGTCGTTTTATGCACCGTTTTACTCGGACCAATGTGGTACCACTGAGAGATCGGGACCGTTCAAATTTGGGTTTCATTTCATCACTCATTGCTGAAGGAATGAGCTCAATTTCATCTACTGCTCCAGCGTTAGTGTTGTTTGTTCCGATCGTCACACGTTCCACGATATGTGAATCCAGACGCTTATAATCGATGGAAACAGCAGCACTATTGTTTGCACTCATGATAGCTACATGTTGATCGTTTTCGCAGCTACTTTCTTTGTTCAATTCAGTGCTATGGAATTGATCACACATTTCATTTATAGATGACTTTACCGATATGTTCACTTTTTTCAGATCATTGAAATCATTTTTGAACTCATTGAATTGACTCACAAGTTCTGATGTTCCTGTCGTCAAAAATAGTAAATGATTCGCAAGCTTTTTGCACATATTCGCCCAGGCGTCCGTTACAAAATCGTCTTGCTGTCCATCCATCTTCCAATCGTAAATCACGTTCATATCACTCAACGATGCTTCCCATTCGTTCAAGCCACCGTAGCGCGGGATTCCCGGACTAGCCCCCAAACTTGTTGGGATCCCGGCATGACTTCCCCAATTGTCCATAATAAGTTCGGATTATGATACACGATTACGCAACATGTTCTATTTCAAACATCACTTTTATTCTAGCGATCAGATCACAACGACCGATCTGTCGCTCGCTTCGTACTTAACTGTCTATTCTCTAGTTCAATACAATCGAGGAACTACAATTCAAACCGAAATCCAATAGAGTCGTCTGCAAATAATTTAAACCCAATTTTATTGATACAACATTCATAAGGTAATAAAAACTAAAATTTTTGCGAAAATCGCATTTCGTTCATGCGTAAATTAATTAACTTTTTGAATCAATGATTTTTATCATTATGGATGACACTATCGAAGATTCGTGTCTCACATGAGTTCTGCAACTGGAATGAGCACAGAAAATGACATCGCCGAAAACGTTTCCGTTGTCAAATCTCTCATAAGTTTATTCAGTTAAGCAACATTAACGAACTTCTATTAGGAATGCAGAATTTTCTTAGGAAATTGCCTACCTTTAGGCGTATTCCGCGGTTCAAAGAGTTTTTATTTTTGAATTAACTCAAAAAGTAAATGACTTGTAAGAGTTTGGTCTTCATATTCGGCTTCAGGGGCCATGATTTAAGTAAGCAACGACATTTTCAACATTACCGAATGTTGTTTACATGGGTGATCAATGGTACCCCATATCAGCTGAATCAAAAAATCACGTAAAACATTAGTTTAAACTTACTTAAATCTTTTGAAAACCGAAATACAGTATACAGTCACGAGCGGTGGGGCCAGTACTTGTATTAAAAATATAAAACTTGCCACATTTGCATTTTCAAATGAACAGTTTAAGAAATATCCCAAAAACTGATCAATGTTACCCTGGATTACGGTACCCTTGTAAACCTAGTGAAATTAAATGGTTAGTACTAAATTCGTTTTTTTTTTCATTTACTAATATAGAGTTGTTAAGAGCCGACTGTAGAACAATTATTTTCAAGAATCCTTGTGTTAAGTGAAGTTGCTAAGAAAACACTTGAAAAGTCCAGGAGTAAATTAAGTAGAACTTCTGTAAAATTCTCTCGAAGACTTCTTTGGAGATACCTGGACGATTTTTATTTGGTGAGTCACAAGTTCCATTTCATCATAATATTTTAGGGATTTTTTTCAAGGCCGATATCATTGAAAGGATGTTGATTCATGAAGTTATTCGAGGCAGGATCACAAAAACCACTAAGAGCATTGGCGTAGCTAGGATTTTTGTCTGGAGGGGGCCTAGGGGGGGCCTACCATATACCTGTTTTTACAGATGTATTATTATTATTATTTCTATTAGGGAGGTTTTTAGTCCACGGCTGGTTCATCTCCAACATACAGATATAATGTCGATCGCAATAATCACGATTTTCACAAATTTCGTATTTTTAACAGATTTGTATTGATTTTAATAATTTGTGATTTTGTCTCATTTCACGGCACATCCGTTTCATTTGTAGTTTAAATGTACAAATTCATTCTTTTTGTAATCCTTCAAGAATTTTAGTGAAAAAATCACAAGGAATGTCCTTTGTGATTCTTCCACGATTTTTACAATGAATCAATTATGTTCTTTGAAGAGATTCCTCTTAGAATTCCTAAGGAAATTTTGTTATAAATTATTTTCATCATTTTCAGTGCTTTCATCAAGAACTCTTTTACCAGTTTTCACGAAGTTCGTCCTGGGCTTTCCACAGAAAATCACGATCACCAAGCAAGGATTCATTTCACGAATTCCTCAGAACAGTTTGCTTTTGAAGCCCTACAGTGCTGTTTGAAAATAATCACAACAAAAATTATTCAGACTTCCCGAAAAAAAATATTCTGGGTGTTACTCTAAATGTTCCTCGTAATATTCCACAAAAATGTTATGATCAATTAGAAAGAATTCAATTGGGAAATTGTTATTCTCATGATTTCTCAAAGAAGTTCTCCGCCTATCTATCTGGAAGGAAGAACAGTTAAAATTGAGTCTCTGAAGAAGGTCCCAAACGGACTGGAACATTGAACAAAATAAAATAACAGTTTTTTAATTTTCTCAGGACTGAAAAGCCAATCTATCATCAACGCAGATCTACCTGCATTTTTTATTTTTTTCTAAAATCAAGGAGCAATATCTCTCATTCCTTCAAAACTTCCTCGGAATTTTAGTTTTATTCTCATTGCTTTGCTTAACTAAGAAATGTTTAAAAAATTCTAACATTTTTATAAAGTTTCTAGCGGAAACTGTTGAACTGTTCTATACTGTATTTTCCAGAGATTTCTTTTCTTCAAACCGCACTTACAAAATTCCCAAAAGAAAATCCCCCAAAAATTCCCGAAAGAATTTTTTTGAAGAAATTTTTCATCGATTTACTAAGATTTTGCAATTCATTCTTGAACTTCTCAAAAAAAAAATCTACAGAAATTCCATCAAGTATTATTTCAGGTTCTAGAAATGATTCCATTTTTTATTGGTAATTTCATGATTCTTTCATAAATAACATTTAAAAATTTATCCACTCTCCATACTTTGGGTTAAAAACTACTCCCTGAATATCTCAACACTTTTAGGAATTGCTTTACAAATTCACTCCATATCAGAATTCTTGAGAAACACGTACAAAAAAGGATGGAAAGAACTTTGTAGGTAATTTTTTAATAATTGCATCTGACATTTAATTCGGAAAAAATTACTACATTCCTGTCGTAAAATTCATAATCGTCTTTTATAATAAAAAATTATAGGTGTTTAAACGCAGCTTTACTGAAAGTAAAATAAAATCAAAATCTTAGATAATATTTTGTATGAATCCCGAAGTGTCATGATACTATATTGTGAACATATTGATGTAGTAAAAACCATTTTTTCCTACCTTTAGAAATATTAAACAAACTAACTTGAATAGTCTATTATCGATTATTTTGTAGTACAGTAGAAGTTAAATGAAGTATTGCTGGTATTTTTTAAGAACATTACTAAAGATGTATTGTACATTACTTTGAAAATTTGTTGATGAACTTTCAGAAATCAGGAACCATACGTTTAAGAATTCTGAAATTTTTCAAAACTCCTTCAATTTACCTTTTAAGATTCCATCAGAATCATCTTTATAAATTATCCTTGAAATCTATCCTTCTTTGACTTCTGGTTTTCTAGGATTCTGCCAGAAAGCCTCTAGAAATTCCGGCCAAAAGTATAGGAATTTGGAATCAGGCAATAATTGGTAAAATTATTTCTAAGGAAGTGTTTCAGGAAACATCAATAATATCCTTTCCCCCTTCCCAGTTATTTTACTACATGTTTCCCTACAAATTCCTTTTCCGCTGTGCTAACTTTGGAAGCTAAAGTTTTCCAGGGGTATTTCAACAAATTTCTTTTGAAGATTCGAAGGCAAGAGATGTTTCAAATACAATTTTCTTTCGAATTCATGAATCAACCGGAGATTTGAAGCAAAATTTCTAGAAAAAAAGCAAAGATGAATTTGACGCAACTTGTTATGTATTTTGGAAACATTTCTTAAGGACCATTGATGAGCGATGCAAAAGAATTTGTAATAAATTTTTTGTGAAATATTGAAAGAAATTCACATAATAATTTCTAGTAGAACTTCCAGTGAAATATCCCAGCATTAGATTTGACAGAAGTAACATTTTTTTGGCAAATCCGGGAACGTATTCCGGAATCAACTTGCTAATAAAAAGTAGACATAGAAGGAATGGATGTCCACCAGGAAGACTTCGCTTTGAAGGTATGAACAATATTATTTGATTAATTTCCATGAGATTTGCAAAAGATCTGAAGCCACCCTTCAGTATTCCTTGAGGAATTTGATAATTATAATATTCTATGAATAATATCAAAAAGTTATTTGAAAATAATTTGCTACAAATCTGTTGAAAATTGATCAAATAATTTATGAAATAATAAGTTTTCTTGAAATAATATAGTCAAAGCAATAAATGTATTCATGCGAATACTTAAAACATTAAATCAAAATCAAAGAAAGAATTTATTTATGGAATAACACTATGGCCGATTTTGTTACATTGTTTTAGCCATTAATCTGATAAAAATTTTCCCATGCCGAAATTCTTTGAAAGTCAAACCTTAATTTTCGTAGTAGTATTTTTAGTAATTTTGTGACAAAATTTGTGTCTGTTTTTTTCAATTATTATATGTTTTTAGTGAATTCTCATATGGGAAATTAATCGGACGGTTAAGCTTTCGATTTTCGCACGATTCACCGAAGTCAGAACAGCCGCGCTGATGCTGTGTAACGTAAACGAGGTTTTCTCAATATATTTGTACAACATTACATAACGTAACTACTGAAGCGATTTTTTTGTTAATAACAAGAGTCATGTACATAATTCCAGAAGAATTTGCGTCATCTTAAATCGGTTTTGTTTTATTTTTTTATTGTCATCAAAAATTCTGGGGGAGGGGCTGGATAATTCTGGAGGGGCCAGGCCCCCCTGGCCCCCCTGTTCCTACGCCAATGACTAAGAGCAATTTGCATAATATCTTGATATATAATTACTAGGAGTCGTTTGAAGATATATTGCGACTAATTAAATTCCGATTGTAATTCCTGGGACAAATTCGGAGAAATAACATGTTAATAAATTGAATTAGTGGAATTGCAAGACGAATACTGGAAAGAATCATAAACATTTGGAGCGAAAACATTATTGGACAGCTTCATGAATAAACTTGCTTGTATTGCTGAAGAAAATGTATTTAAAAAAATAATAGTGCATTTATTAGATAAATTCCTTGTAGAGTTTTAAGAAACATTTCATATTTATTCTCGGAAAAAAAAAACAAAAACAATTCAAAGAAAATATAGAAATAAATCCCTCATCCATACTGAATGAATTGACTTTGAGTTGCTTAAAGCTCTGCTGACGAACCTGTAACCTTTGATTTTTTTCCAGACAGCCATGGGGAATGCAACGGCCCCATCCTGCCCCTCTGGCTACGCTCATGGTGTGTGATCATATAAATATGGACCAAACCGATAAAAGAACAAAACAATAATAGTTGCCTTTTCTTCAATCGTTCGCTTGCATCTTTACAACGATAAATATAGCACTTATAATGGTTCTGTACCACAACTTTTGTTATTCTGGTATTTTTCAATATCGGAGTTCCGCTCAAGAGAATCATGAATTATTCCGAGTAAACATTCATTACTTCTTCGAAATTAAAAGACACTACACGTTAATGCTTCCAGTGGGCTAGTTGCCCTTTGAAGGAAGCACCACACTAGACAACGGACTAGCATGCAACGCCCAGTGGCACAGTCGGAAAACATTCCTCTCGAAAAGTTTTTCGGCCTGAGGCGGGAATCGAACCCACACTCCTTAGCACGATGCGGCTAAATGCCTCGGTGACACTAACCGCACGGCTACGAAGCCCACAAAATAATGCACCATCCTTCTCATAAATCGGTATGGAAATATTATTTTCAATTTGAACATTTGTTCCGAAGTTTGCTTAATCTATGAATTGCTATTGTAATGTATTTGGTTATGTGTCGCTATATGCAATGGTTTTGACTAGCCCGTGCGACTGATGAATATTTCATCAACTGTGATGGAAATTGTTGCTAAACGTGAAGAGTCTCTACAAGTAGCAACATTGCTATTTTTTGCTTCCCCATAATGGAATCCTCATAGGGGCCTTCCTTAACCGAGTGGTTAGAGTCCGCGGCTACAAAGCAAAGCCATGCAGAAGGTGTCTGGGTTCAATTCGGTCGGTCCATGATCTTTTCGTAATGGAAATTTCCTTGACTTCCCTGGGCATAGAGTATCATTGTACCTGCCACACGATATACGAATGCGAAAATAGCAACTATGGCAAAGAAAGCTCTGAGTTAATAACTGTGGAAGTGCTCATAAAAACACTAGGCTGAGAAGCAGGCTTTGTCCCAGTGAGGACGTAATGCCAAGAAGAAAAAGAATGGAGTTTCATTCTGTCTAGTTGAGTCCACACTGAAAGGTACCAGGTCAAATACTATAAGGAATCCATTTAGCAATCCGACAGTTATTGCAATTTCCCGGAATCAGAAATCAAATAACTTTGTGGAGGGATGAGTTTCCGTTTATTACCAACAGCAGATAGCTTTCATAAATTAAGATTTCTACGTAGTGACGTTCAACGGGCCTCATTAAATTTCCATAGAATGCTGTTTTTTATATCAAATATTTTCACCACAGATGTTTGCATACCTTCACTCTCATTCACTCACTTCTCAGAAAATGTTATTGCAAATGAGCCGTGGTCGAAGTTACACTGTATCGCCTACACACCAACCGCCTGATCCCTTGGGTTTCCAATCTAATCATGCACAATCTAGACACCCGCACAATATAATGTCACCTCTTCTGAAGTGGGCTAATCCGATGTCATTTCGCAAAGTGCCAAGCTGAATTAGATTGTAAAGGTGTAACCATTAATTGTAACGATCACCGACATCACAGACCTTTCTCCCGTTTGCCCTAGACCTCTGAACTATCCTCTTCAATGGAGTCATTCGTCACGTAACAATCGATTCGACAATTTATTACATCCACTTCAGCTGTGCGAAAGCCGGCTTAGAAGCAGCATCTACGTATACCTCGACGTCGTTGACAGTGATTGATTGTGACTCGACTGCCTTAAGCAAGCAGGATTTCCCAGAACCGTAAAGTCTTGTTCACCTATCATAATCGTCGGTCGTTACCAGCCTTCTACATTCATCATCTAACCTAGTGGCGCTAGGCTGTTTGTTTTTCAATCTTCACACAAACACCTACCTGAGGATAAGAGCGAGTTCTCGATGTGACGATGTGATGAGCTGAGACTACACACGTAATCCGGCAACGGTACACCACAGCCAACAAGCGACGCTAGAACTCCGGGTCCTGATGGAAACTCAATGTTGCCGAAGCCGTATTCCACGCTTTCTATTTCAGCAAACTCGCCCGTTCACATTCACTGATGTACGTAATTTTCACAGCTTTGGTACTGGCTTCGACTTCGCAAATCCGTTTCACTCACTATCTATCTTCAGCGACTAGAATATCCTTTCATCGTCGTCGACGTCGATCCAGTCACACAACGGCAGAGGTACTAATCTTCATTAAAGTTGACTACACTCCACTAGCTTTGAATAGGTTTCAATCTACCTCGGAAAACTCGCGACCCGCCGCAAATTTGGCCTTCGTCTTCTCAAGAATCACAACACTCGTGCCAAAATCTCACCTTCGTCGCACGTTCAATATATGCTAGCCCTATGTATACGCCGAAAGTTCCCGCAAACCTTACAAAGTGACACACTTTCACCGGGTATTCGTCCGTGGCCAGTCGCGTCTGGTTCAACACTTCCGCTCCGTCCGCGCGGTTATCCTAGACTGGATTGTGGAACGCGAAAGCAAGAGGTCAGAACCCCCACGAGCTAGAAACTTGCTTGCGAGCACCGTCGGAGAATGCATCCCAAAAGGAGTCAGACGCGGAGCACGTTCACAGAAGCGATTCCCAACGATGGACTGTGGAAATGTTCTCGCTTACTCTCTCGTGGTCTGAGTTTCTCTCGGAACAATCGCTCTCCATCATGCGCTTCGGAATTTCTCCAGACCAGGCCAGTCAGTCAGTCAATCGTCGTCGGCCTTGCCGTCTGTTTTCATTTTCCACTTGCTATCCACGCGGTGGAAAGCAGTTTTCCGATTGCATTAGAACAGAGGTTTCCAAATGGTTTTGACGTGAGATTCAACCTGCGTGTGAATCAACAAGTTGCAGATTGATATTTTTGAAGGGAATTGAAGACGCTTAGGCTCCGCAATTGTAATGTGATATGTAGCATTACTACGTCATCTTGCCATTCACTAACAGTAGTTTTCAATTAACCCTCAAAGCACCGGAAAATACCTTTTATTTTCGTTTGATGCTCCGGAACAAATATGAGCAATTCTCTCTGAAACCAGGCCGCCATCGGCACCCATCGTTAGAATTCCAATTTTATGTCACTGGTCGCTAGTTTTCGATAAAACTTAAGGGTAGTCCTTTCGGTTTTATTAAATTGGTGGAACCTTCGTACGCCAGCTAGCTGAACAGTTTGCGAAAAATCTCATTTTTTGATGAATCTTGGGTATTTCTACACGTGAAATGTCTTATATTTCCCTTGGAACACATACCAAACTTAGTGGCATCGTATAGTGAAAGGATACCCAGACAACCAAAATGTACGTATAACTAAATCACCTGGAGGCTTTATATGTGCAACATTTCACTTATAAGATGTCGCGAAAAGGCCTTCTACGTACAAAAGTGGAGGCGATATGCGTGCATACATTATGTGATGAATAATAATATACAATGCGAGTGTATAAATTTTCTACCGAACTAACCTGTGATCTTATCCGACTTAACTTATGATAACAAATGTTGATTTGACAGCTGCTACGGAGTGATCCGATTTTGTTTGTACGAGTGTACGAGACGAAACAAAATGTACAAGTGAACTCAGAAAAGAGGAGGTCATCTATCTGACGAGTTTATCCACGGTATTTTGCGGGTTTGATGTAATTAGTATGAATAAACGAGTTGTAACGTGAACTTTCATGCGATATCTGGTTGTCTGGGTATAGCTTTCATTTGAATTTAAAAAAAAATGAATTCTGAGAACACCATCAGAAAGCTGAAGAAAAAATGCGCAAGATAGGCTACAAAAACTAGGTGAGCAATGGTATTTACCCTATGAAATGAATTATTTTTTTTTAAATCATGCTTCACGATTTTGACGCGTATGGTGAGTGCAATCAATGCAAACATTATTTTTTGTACCACAAAGAAACAAGTTTTCAATCGTTGGTGTTTTATTCGATTCAGATGAAGAAAAGGAGTATTATTTTGAGTGAAATAATCTGGCGGCCTATACGATGCCACTAAGTTTGCTGTGTTCCAAAGGAAAAATACCCATGATTTATCAAGAAATGAGCTTTTTCGCAAACTGTTCTGGTAGCTGGCGTACGAGGGGTCCACCAATTTAAGAAAACCGAAAGGACCACCCTTAAGTTTTATTGAAAACTAGCGATCAGTGACATAAAATTGGAATCCTAACGATGGGTGCCGATGTCGGCCTGGTTTCAACGAGAATTACTCATATGCTCATTGAAATGCAGTTTTTACTATGATCGGTGGGATGAGTTGGACATCCTGTGAGTTGGGTTTTCAAACCGGAAATAAGTGTTCCCTAGTCACTTGAGCAACGAAATCAGGAAAGAACAACGTCATTGTTGATGCCTATTGATTGACAAATTATTCACTGCTTTTGGTTTACCGGAAGTGATCCTACAACCCGACATTGACCATATGGTAAAATTGACAACATTAAGATTTATGTCTTTCATTGGGTTTCTGAGAAGATTTCATGACAGTCAAGTAGCTGCTGGTCAAATTTATAGTTGTCCCACGGTTTCGGCTTTCACCCGGAAAATACTTCCAGAACCAAGTTCAGGCTTCCGCCCCATGCAAGAAGGTAAACCAAATGATGTATTCTTGCATTGGTTCGTTAGTTGAAGTCTAAAAATGGCTTAAACCTATAGCTAACTATTGGTTTCGTTGCTATATGTGTGAAAAACGTGACAAGGGAACACTTATATCTGGTTGAAAAACATGGCCAGACTCTAGGCCAGACCTGAACTTCCGATTTGAAAACCCTATTTGCATGAAATCCAATTCTTCTTTCACATATCTCATGAAAAACATATTCCTAGGAGTGTTCAAATGTTTCCTAGAGTAATTAAATCAATGCAATGAAATCGTGACAAACATAATCGCAAATGTTATTAATGAAAAGTTTTCGACCCTAGATAATTATACAGATAATGCATGTTATTCAAACAAATATTTCGAGCATCCCTTACGAGGCAGATTTGTGTAGATTGCGGATTTCGCATTCCAAAACCTTTAGTGCTTTTGCTATGCATGCTATAGGTTTGTAATTTTCGACAAAGTATTTTGGAATAAGTTGTTCTATATTTCAATCCCTTTAGATTTGATCTAGATAACTTATAACTGATCCTATCAGCTTCAACTATTGTTAAGAACGTCCTAGTTAAACACTTGTTTCTGCCATGTGTTTCAAAGAGACATTTTTTCAACAAAAATTTGCTTTTAGATTTGCGGAGAACATTTTTGAACAGATATATAAATTTTGGATCACACTCTTATATTATATTACTGAAAATAATCTAGAAAAACCTTTTTGTCCTTAACTGTTTGTCTACACACTTAATTTGTTTTACCGAGGCTGGCAAAAATAATTGCCGAGAACCCAACAGCTGAGATCTCGGCAAAAATCTCTTTAAAAGTTCGATGTGCCGATTGTTCCGTAAAATGTAAAATCAACCCAGCTATCAAAATTTAACGAAGAGATCGGTAATCCATTGCCCAAAATCTCGGCACACTATTACCGAAATCCGGCAAAATTTTTTCTTCCTTAGAAGAAGAATAAGAAGAAAATACTACACATAATTTATAATGATAAACACAAATTAATTTAAAGTAAATGTATTATTACATTACAAATGTATGAACCATCACCACTGTGGACATTTCGCTTTGCACTCAATTTGAGAAATGATGCACCTTTCCGTTTGAAGCAAAACCTCACTACAATTTTCGCTGCAATTTCATTTCGAAGAGTAGAAGGCTTTAACTATTGCTGACTCAAACTTGGCTGACTATTGTTGAACGGTTCATTTTAAGACACAATTTTACAATAAATTATGCGAATACTTAGGTTTATTACATGTACAAAAAATAAATACATGTAAGCGCTCTCCACCCTCATCCCGCTTTGCCGAAATTCAGTTAAAATATTTGTTTGTTGATCATTGTGGTAAAATAGATTATCGAGTCTCAGTTATTCACGTAAACTACCGATTTTCGTCCATTTGGATCTGTCAATATTGCAGATTTGTCAAAATTGAGCAATATTTTATGTATAAACCAAAATTCAAAGCACTAACATGTAGTGTTTTTCGACTTCAATTTGATAGCAGTAGTCCAGAGAACATATTTGAGTAGAAAGGAAAATAGGAGATTATACAAAAAAAAAATTATGATTAAAAAACTTCTAGGCATCCTATTTTTTAAGCTATTTGCTTATAAATCGAATTTCAAAACAATGACGTGTAGTTTTTTTTTTTTTTTTCGAAAAAAATGAGTAGTAGGTATGTGTTCAATGAGCAAGTTCGAGCAGAAATAGAAATTTATAATTACACTTACAATTTCTTCTACTCAAAACCTACGAAAAAACAGAGTGCTTCGTGAAGCCCAAGCAGGACGGCTCGGTTTTGCGTCGTCGGATAGATTTTGCTCACGGTTTCGCGCGTGTTTTCGTCTCCGAAGATTTTTTTTTCTGTTTTGGAGCGTCTTGCTGGGTAGGTATTTGGAAAGGCACAAGCAAGAAGGTTTGTTGTCGGGACGCCAAGAAGTTTTGCTGTCAGTGTCAGTTTTGTGTTCAGTCGAGGATGGATTGCCAACTGGTGAGTTCGTTTCATGCTTGTGATAGCACATGTTTTCTTGAGGGCGTGACTTTTAATTAACATTCTACAAAGTTTTTTTTAATATTGCTTGAAGGTTGTGTTGTCACGGGCATGGAGCGGACTCACCAGTTGACACTATAAGTGTCGGCATTATGCTTTTTTCTTATACAATTTCAAAACACATATATTTTTCTCTTTTTGACATTATTAAAAATTATCTTTTGAATTGTTAGACATTGTGAATGTTGGCGTATTTTTTTATAACTTCTACCATATCGAGACAATATGCACAGTAATACTTATATGTAATTTTCAAACAAACTATGTAAAGTTTGTCACTATAAGTGTCGGCATTATTCCTGTTTCATATAATTTAAAATATATACATGTAATTTTCAGTTTTCGTCATTAATAAAAACATGTTTTGAATTGTTCGACATTATAGATGTTGACGTATTTTTTAAAGCTTCTACCAAAAACTTCTCGAGACAAAAATACAAAACTAGCTTTAAATATAAGTCGTATATTTCCCCCTTGTCCATGGATCGCATCACTGACCAGAGGTGACTCCCAGATCTTTTCCTCCCTCACTAATAAACACCCTTCCCGTGGTGATTGTGGAGATGCAGAGGTATTCTCGGTCTCTAGAAGCAGCAATCATTACACCCTAACATTCCTTCCCCATCCCAACTGACTGTATGGACTTGGCCGGCGCCGTTATTGATCAATAATATTAGATATGCTAAAATTGCACTTCGAGAGTAAGCGGAAACTCCCATCCCTTATTCATTTGGATCGTAGTGCAATTCTTACCAGTTCCGTTCAATCACGGAGTAGCAACCATTGACATGTACAGTCAGTCTATACTATGCTCTATGCTATGCTACTCAAAACCTACGAAAAAACATAAATGTTCATGTTGCTAGCCTCTAAATCAATATTTAAAGCAAAGGCATGTAGTTTTTGCGGCATGGATTCGCTTTTAGGAATTCGGTAAATATGTTTGGGCATAAATATTATTTTTTTATTCATTCAAAATTTCTTCCGAAAGTACTTATTTTATTATAATGTTTTGTGTATAAATCGTGTTTCAAAGCGTTGACATTTAGTTTCTCTACATATATTTGATTGTACGGAAACAGTGCGTATGTTTGAGTAGAAAGATAAATGTTGGGATACACTCGGGATTTCTATCACATAAAAATTACAAAAAAAAAGGTTTTGTACCTGATTCCCAGTAGAAAAATAATTTAAAGCAACCATATTTACGCAACATAGTAAAATAAGTTCAGTGTTCATGTATAGGACAAATATAAATTTTTGATTACACTCATTTTTTTTTTGCGAGAAAATTTAAGACAAACAATATATTCTACAACTTTGCCTGTAATTCAAATTTTGAATATACGACATGCAGTTTTTTTCGTAATGAATTATATTAAACTAGGAAATAACTTGCAAGAAACACGGCATTTTAATCACCCACTTTAAAGTTATAACAAATGTCCCATTGTGTAAAAAGTGTTATTTTTTAATGTTTTAAACGAAAGTATTTAGAGCAGTATACTCTTTTACAAAAATGTTTGATTTAAAAAGAGAAACACGTCTGTAGAACAATATTTTCCTGAAAAATTCATTTTTTTTTTTCAAAATATATAAGAACCAAAACCAAAAAGTGCTGAAAAGTAGTAGTACTCCACAGTTCTATTTCTGGAGTTGATAAGAAATTAACCATCATAATTTCGTAAATTTTCAATTTTTTTTTTGCTTAAAACCGATGCAATGTTCATGAAAATCTCTCACTGCATTGCACTCTATAATTCAGTGATTGATTTTCATGAGGATAATTTTAAATGTGACCGGAAAAAAACTGTTTGTTCATTTTTAATGATTGCTGATGATTGAATGATGGATTCTTGAGCCTTAAATATTTGAGTGTCTTCAACGAATTATTTTATACTTTTCATTTACTTTGTCAACTAGCTTCTGCTTCTACATCCGTTGGGCGATATAAATTCAATTCAGGTGAGGAATTCTGAGTGAAAACAGAAATGATGTGCCTATACATTATCGACAGTTTTTGTTATAGCAAACTTTAAATCAAATGACTATTTTCTGTCTGTTCCAAGCCATACGGCTTTCTAAATATTTTTTTTATCGAAGAATCTTCGGTTTATTGCAGTATCTTCTTTATTTGTAGACAGTGGTTGAAAATGGTGAACAAAGTCTGTTCATACGTAACAGAAAAATGCTACCGCAACGGTGATTGTACTCTTACACTATTTTCTCCCAGCGGGGGGCGGACCTGGTGTAGTGGTTAGAACACACGCCTCTCACGCCGAGGACCTGGGATCGAATCCCATCCCCGAGATAGTCACTAAAAATTTCAGTGACGACTTCATTCGGATGGGAAGTAAAGCCGTTGGTCCCGAGATGAACTAGCCCAGGGCTAAAAATCTCGTTAATAAAGATAGAAAAAAAAAAAATTCTCCCGATCGTCCGAGCACGAACACAGCAGATATCATTGCATAATTTGTCACAAGCCCAATTATTTGGCGTATGGCCAAAACCGGTGCTTCTGCCCTAAGCAGACAAATTACGTGTTTGTCTGTTCACATCTTCTATAAAAACACACCGACATATCGTTTTGACTCATATTCCGAACACTTAAGGCCAATAGTGACTTCAAAAGCATCTGATAGGCATAAATTAGCTGATATTTTTGAAAATTTTAATTTCTTCGCGAAGTCTACCCGTTATCTGTTGGTTGTACTGATTAAAATGTTTATTCAAACTTGTTAGTATTATTTTTACATAAAAGAATGAAACAACATTTTTACTCAAATGCCGAACACTGCTTTCATTCTGTCTCATGTTCTGAACACCTTGATTCAAATTCCGAACAGCACGAACAAATCGTATTCGAATAAATAATTTCGCAAATAAATTTATCTGAGCTAGTTCTACTGGCCTTAAACTAGAGAATCATCACTACTCCCGAGGTATAAAATTGATTGGAAGACGTTGAAATTGAATTGCAATTGACTGCCATTTCCTGGTAATTTGATGACATAAACATTTCAACCTAGTCGCCATACAAAAACCGAGTGTTCGGAATATGAGTCTGTTCGGAATTTGAGACAAAACGGTACTTTACAAACACTTCGAATATTTCATGTCAGTGTGACTATTGTCGGCAGCCTCGCTTGCTTCGGCAGCTTTCCCATAAGAACTGCACTCGAATCTGTTCAGCAACACCAAATCAGCCGCATTTTGAAGCGTATTCATTTGAACTGACGACATCTCTGTCAAGCAAAAAAGTTCAGTATCGGAAATATCATCAGTGGGAAGCTGACAGAACAAAGAATAATCTGGTGTATTTTGATAGAAAAATACTGTAAATGTTGCGTTTCAATTATGATTGCCAATAATAGTCGAATGATACCGAAGTCAGAAATTTTTTTTTTTTTTTTATTATTTTAAGGCACTCCGTGCTCGTGGCCACTACTGTGCCGGAATCAGTTTATCTGTATCTTCCTTACCGATACAGTTCTATTTTTAACTAATCTATATTTACATCTGCTTTCGCTCCCTTCTGCTCTTTTGCTCTCACATCGAGCAGGTAGGAGAGTGCTCTGCTGTTGGTCCAATCGATTTACATAAGCCATAGTCCATTGCTCTTGCGCTGGTTCGTTTTGCCGTGTTCCTGAGTCGTTTGAGGCTAGCTGCCTGCGAAGTGGGTCAGTTTGTCTCAGTCACCATCTGACACTGACGGAGGATGGATGTGCTCCCCTAGGCACGGTCCTCCGTGCGGCGTCTTCTGGTGGCTGGACGAGTTATTTTTTTGGAGGGGCTGGGAATTGAATCCATGACCTTCCGCTTATGAAGCGAAAGCGTAACCTCAAGGCTACGGACCCCCCTAAGTCAGAAATTATCATGTAAGTTCTTTTTTGATCTTATTTTGCCTGTCTTATTCTAGAACAAAGTCCACGTCAAGTTAGCGTCGCAAATTTTCTCAAAGTGCTCAAGTATCGAGTAACGTTTTCAGTTTTGTATGCTTCTCGGAGTTTTTAAAATTTTTTCTAGAAAGATCAATGAAGCTTGCTTTCAAACAATCTTGTCCTTAGCTTTTCATAATCACAGCATAGGGGAAAATGTCAAGGAGATCTTCAGCTCGGTATATGTACGTTGCGAAATGCAAAAGGTGAAAAAGCTCGGAATGTACAGTATCCGACGCATCCGAGGATACCATATAGGGATACTAACAATATATTGATTTTTCAAAATCCGTAAGGATCGGATCGGGGAAGCACAAGATCACCTAGTGATCACACAATCTCAAGATCATCTGCAGAGCATAGTAGGTGCACAATAACGAGGCGGAATTTTGTCATGGTATTCAGTTTGTCACTATGTTTGTGTTAGACTGCCAAACCAATTATTCACTTGTAGTTATTCAAATATTGTGTTGCTTTTCCCCGAATATCGGTTCTCCGAACACATGACTCTTTTCCAAATAATCTATTCTCCTGAAAAGTTATGCAATTAAGAAAGTTCAAGAAATTTTCTCAGTAATGGGGTAATGAACTAGAAAAAAACGATAGTCAATCAAAAGAAGGAGATATTTGGTCGTTCTTTACAAAATATATATTGAAATAATCGTCAGAAATCGAAAGAATATCAGATGTCCGATTCATTCCCAACCGTGGAATTTATGAAAGAAACTACATTCTGAGAAAAGTATTAAAACGATGTACACTTAATGGTCAGCCAACCGATTATGAGTCTAGTGGTCCCATGTTCAAGGCTTGATGAAAACTGTTTTTTTCTATTTCCATTGGCGTCTTTTTTTTGATCGTAGAAATTTGGAAAGTCGGGTGAAATACAAATATGGCTTACAGTTTGGTAGGTAAATGGCCTTTCTCTGCATTCTATTACGAATAAATAGATTAAGGTAGAATGATGTGTATAACATAAGTTATAACAACCTAAATGTTAACTGAGGAGGCATGGAATGTGGCATGAACGAAAGTGCATTCTAGCAGCATAATGGAGAACGTCTGAGCAGCAGAGAGTATGATGATTATTCTCCGACGCACTCTCCTCTCTCCTCTCGCAACTGATTTCTCTCACATCCGAACGCACCTTCGCAGGATGCGTATTCTTCCATCTTCATCCGTTGCGGAGTCCCCTCTAGAGGGAACACACTGTAGACTTAAACTAGCGAAGGTTGGTTCGGTACAAAGTTACATTTTGCAACCTGGCCCCAGCAAACGAGGATGTATGGATGAGGAAGCAATGAAAGGAATTTGAAAATTCTTCACAGATCGTAAATCCAAATGAGGCTTAAACTTTAATGCCCTCCCTGTCCACCACTAAAAACGACCGGCAGCGTAACGCTTATTGGTGTTAGGTTCGAATTTTCACTTGCTTCCTCCGTGGAAGGTAAGGAGCTCACCGAGGGAGGTAAAGTTGCGAATAGACTCAGGTCACAGAGCGAGTTTACTTCGTCCGGTTTTTTTCTTTCGAAGGAATGGATATTAACCTACCTGCCGTATAATAGTAAACGGCCGAAGCTGCAGGTGAGGCGAGAAAAGGAATCGATCAAACTGGCAATTGAGCTGGAAGTTTTGGCTTGAGTGATAAAGGTGAGGCTGAAACAAATGAGCAAAACGTACGCCCCCGATTACGGACTGCTGATCATCTGGGATTGATAGGGGTGTGGAAGAGATTTGTTTCGAACTTTGTTTGGGAAACGAGCCGGGGCTGGATGGAGGTTATCATTGCGGTGATGGATTCGAAAGAAGGTGTTTTCAATGTTTACTCTATAAGTTTTCAATTGGGTAATATAAAATAACAATTTAGGATTCACAAACTCAATTGAAAATCAAGTTACTTGGGATTTCGAAAGTGTTCCTAATCAAGAGGATGTTTTTGAAAATTTCTGGGGGACTGATTTGAGAAAAGTGAGAAAAATCATCATCAAGAAACTTCCAGAAAGTAGCTTATCAGTCTTTCAACATATGTTTTCAGACAAATGGACAAATGCCAAGGTTGTACCAATTTAACCAGACAAAAATCCTGCAGAAGCTTCTAGTTAGAGTCCAATCAGTTTGCTTTCCTCCATCAGTAAACCTTTTGAGATGGTCATTTTGAACAGAATGATGGTCCACATCAACGAAAATTCAATTTTTGCCTCATCAACTTTTACGTTTAACAAATTTAATCCGTTTCAACAAATCTGAAGGCGTCTTGCTTTTCTAGACATAGAACAAGCATGCGACAGTGTTTTGCATGAAGGTTTGATTTTAAAATTAAAAAAAAACTTTAATTTTCAAACATACTTTGCCAGAAAAATCCAAATTTATCTGTAGAGCTGGTATTCCTCAAGGCACCATTTTGGGGCCAATATTATACAAAATGTTCACATCTGACTTACCTCAAACACCTCAGGGATGTAAAATATGCAATTTTCTATTGGCACGATTGATGCACAATATGTTTATGTTAAGTTAATTGAAAGCGATTTTTTTTTCTCTTACAAGCAACGCACCTGTAAAAAATTCGAACTGCTACGACAAATGAAATGTAATATTTTGATAACTTAATATAAATAAATGCTTAGGTTTATTTCACCAATTTATGATAAATCCAAATCCAATCCAAATCCTATTCAAATCCTTCGAAAACATCGTCAGCATGATTATGCTCTGGAATGTCCTTTAGTGTCGCAAATATGAAATGGTGCAGCGTCTGCAAAGACTCCACCTGCCTGCATGAAGGACATAACTTACGCAGCCCCAATGCTTCAAGTATCCAATATTCTGTGCAATAACAGCCCAGTGTTGATCTTTGCTCCGCAAACCTATTTTTACGACAGTATGCACCTTGCAGTATGATTCGACCCAGAAACCACCATAAACTGAAAATTGCTAGCAACCTGCTATCCTAATAGCATAAAATTTGTTTGACCTAAAACAATTTAGGTGGTCGGTCAACCATCCTCATTCTTCGGGTTCACACTTTTTGCCGTCGGATGATCCTCAAGGCCTTTTGAATCTGCTGAGTCTCCCTCAAAGCAAACACCAAACGGAGCAGAACGCATGAGTATACACACATATAACGAGCACACAGAATCTTGCTTCTCTCGGTGGGTCCATGGGCGTAGGAATAGAGGGTCCAGGGATGCGTGGTCACCCCATCCGAATCTTGCAGACCACTACCCCGGAATATTATGTTTAGTTGACGTATCGCTTTCAATTTGAACTTATTTAATAATGATTTTGAATATGGCAAAATAATGTTGATCTCACAGAAAGAATCAACTATCATAATTTGAAAGTGAGAATATATTTTGTACCATACCTACCTTGATGGCTACAGCGTAGCGTATTGTAGAGCTCCACCTTCGTCGGTCTAGGGCGAAACTTCTCCAGTTGCCCCGAACGTTTAGGGTTGCCAGGTCCTCTTCCACTGCGTACAGCCAGCGTATTCGTGGTCTTCCCGAAGCCGCCGACCTCTATCTGGTTCCCTGCTGAATATTATTTTCGCAATTCTTGCTTCCGACATTCGCACTTAGTGACCAGCCTATGAAGTCTGCCGTATTTTACACGCTTGTAAATATTCGCATCTGTGTACACTTGATACAACTCGTGATTCATGCGGATTCATACACACCATTTTCGAGTTTCCCACCGAGTATTGTCCGCAGCACTTTACGCTCGAGAACACCGAGAGCTTTCAGGTATGACTCTTTCAACGTCCACGCTTCGTGCCCGTAGAGAGCCACCGGAAGAATCAATGTTTTATACAGGGTGAATTTTGTTTAAATTTGCAAGCTGCGGGACCTAAGCTGGTTACGTAGTCCGTAAAAGGCCCTATTCGCAGCCGCAACACGTCTTTTCACTTCGTGGGAAACGTCGTTTTCACATGTCACAAGTGTTCCAAAGGAAACAAATTCTTCAACAACTTCAAACACATCCCCATCAAACACTACCTCAGCACCTACACTACCATGCCTGATTCTTTCTCTACCTGCAACCATGTACTTCATCTTGGTAGAATTAATGGTCAGGCCTATCCTCGCTGTCTCCCTCTTCAGAGGCACGAAGGCCTCTTCCACTGACCTGCTATCAATTCCAATTAGGTCTATATCGTCCGCAAAGCCAAGGATCATGTGCGACCTTGTGATAATAGCGCTATTCCTCTGCACGCCAGATCTCCTAATAGCACCCTCGAGTGCACTGTTGAACAAGAAATTCGAAAGTGCGTCCCCCGTCTAACGTCACGAACCAGTTTGACACCTCGTCTGCGATCCAAACACTTGATTTCGAACCATCCAGCGTAGCACGTATCAGCCTAATTTGTTTCGCCGGAAAACCATTTTCAGACATTATCTGCCAAAGCTCATTACTTTTCACTGAGTCGTACGCCACCTTGAAATCAATAAACAGATGGTGAGTCTGCAAGTTATACTCCCGGAATTTGTCTAGGATCATTCGCAAGCTAAACATCTGGTCCGTTGTCGAACGACCCTCACGAAAATCAGCTTGGTATTCGCCGACGAAGGACTCCTCGAGCGGTCGCAGGTCTGTTAAACGGGATGCGCGACAGAATTTTGTACGCCGAATTCAGCAGGGTAATTCCTCTGTAATTGGCACACTCCAGTCCGTGCCCTTTCTTGTAGATAGGGCGTATGAGGCCATCCAACCAGCCGGTGGGCAATTCTTCTTCCTCCCATACCTTCAGAAGTACTCGGTGGATCGACTAGTAAAGCTGCTTGCTTCCGTGCTTGAGAAGCTCAACCGGGATCTCGTCCTTCCCAGCAGTCTTACAGTTCTATAGCTCGCTGATAGCCTTTTTAACCTCTCCTATGGTCGGTGGGTCCACAGCTTGATCGTCGTCATCAATGTTAATCCTGTTCCTCGCTACATTTCCATTTCCACCGTCCAGCAATTGCTGAAAGTGCTCCTTCCACCTGGCGACCACCGCCGTTTTATAGGTCAGCAAATTCCCTTCTCGATCATTGCACATGGCGGACACTGGTACGGTATTGTGCCGCACACCATTGACCGTTGCATAGAATCTCCGCATATCATTCCGGTTCATGCTTTCTTGAGCATCAGCTACCACACTTTCTTCGTGCTGCCCTTTCTTTCTGCGGTGGAATCGCTTTTCTTCAGCTCTCGCTGCCCTGTACCGCTCTCTGTTTTGTCGGGTACCGGCCACAAGCATACGGCTTCTGGCGACATTCTTGATGTATGTCACTCTCTGGCACTCTTCATCGAACCAGTCGTTTCGTCTCCGTCGTTGACCAGTGCCGATCACTTCCCGCGCCGTTGTTGTCACAGCTTCGTGGATAGGGTCCCACAGGCTGTCGACGTCTCCAACAACGTTGATTCTTCCCAACTTCTCGTCTAGTTGCTGACGGTACTGTGCAGCTACCCCATCAGTCGACAAGCGTTGTATATTGAAGCGCAGCGTTCTGTTTGTTGTGGAACTCGTGACGCTGGATAACCGCGCCCGAAAAAAAAAGATAATGATCCGAGTCGATATTAGGGCCTCGAAGGTCCTGACATCTATGACATCTGAGAAATGTCGCCCATCAACCAGCACGTGGTCTATTCGGGAGCAGGCATCCCGAGCAAAAGCGAAATTCTGACCATCAAATCGAGATATTGTTTTGATTGACATAAGAGATAAAAGATCTGATGATAATATCAAAATTTTATTCCTGGAACTTCTGATCCATAGCAAAATTTGATGTTTGCAGATCAAATGAATAGCTCGCTGATATTGGTTAGATCTTACAAAAGCTAAATATGATATGCTAATGCTATTCCAGGAGTTAATTTTAGATATAATTTTCAGATCTTTTATCTCTTATATCTATCAAGTTAATATCACTTTTAGATGTCCATATCAAAATTTGCTATTACTAAGCATTTTTCACCTGCCCGGGATCGCCACTCGGGTGTCGCCCGGTGTGTTTGCGGATATTCTTTCGTGCGAAGTAGGTACTGCTGATTGCCATCCCTCTAGCAGCAGCGAAGGTTACTAGCCGCAGGCCATTATCATTGGTAACGGAATGAAGGCTTTCTGTTCCAATGGCGGGTTGGAAGAAATCTTCTTTCCCGATCTGCGCAATTGCGTCGCCGATGACTATCTTGACGTCTTGTTTTGGGCACTCTCCGTAGGCCTTATTCAGGCTGTCATAGAACGCCGACATTCCGCAGTTCACGAGCCAGGAGCCCTACACGCGCGGGTTCATTCAAAGTTCTAACGTTCCAAGATCCAACTTTCCAATCGTTGTCCTTTGTTTGTTGCCGGGTCTGTTACCGTAAAATCAATCCGTTTGCTCTTTTTTTGCCTTTCTTGGTTGGTGAAGAGTCTTCGATAGGCCACCTAACCAGGGTTGCGCTACCTACATCGTGCTAGAGGGGCTGCCTCCTCGGTGCTGACACGATACAGCAATGTCCGTTTGTTCTTTACATGATGATCACGGTCATAGCCATCACAACCATCCACCTTTATCAGGGCTTTGGACCTGTAGCTCTGGTTCTCAATAGTTTTAAGTTCTTTCGCACATGCTACTATAGTGAGCCGTCATGCGCTAGCGGTGTTGTACCATATTTGAACTAAATATGGTCAAACTACAATGTTGGTCTGACACCTCCTGTCGCCCAGTTTCGGAAAGCTTCATTTAATACATGATATCTTTGTAATTTTTGAACAAATGTCTTAAAATTATTAGTTTTTCATTTATTTTCATTTATTTTATTTATTAGAATGAAAATTCAAAACAAGACGTGAACATTTTTCATCATATATGATAGCGGTTTTTTGATGAACCATTAGTTCACTAAATAAAACTCAAATTACTCTTGTGAATGTTGCAAATTCATTCAATTGGCATCTTAATACTAATCCTGGAGTAAAAGCATTCAATGATGTGTAAATTTATAGAATTCGAGGCATTTCGAGATCGTGTCCGGTATTAGGGGCCACCTTTCAATATTGGTCAATTTGATTGATTGATTGACTCTTTATTAAGGGGAAATTCAGCCCGAGGCTGGTTCATCCCCATTGGTCAATTTGGTAAAAGGCAATGTCAAAATTCCATATAATATTTTCTAATTTATTTTTGTGCGCTACAAAAACGATAAATAGGCAAAAAAGACCGTATGAAATAGTGTTTGAATTACGAATTCAGCGACTTAGGTGTCCGGTACTGGAGGATCTCCCCCTACACAGCAAAAAATCCAGACCAAAACTCTCACATAATCATCTAAATAATACCTAGTGGAATACTTATGACCTGAGAGAGACTCGCGAAGAGGAAAAATATCAACGTCATATGCAGCCCAGATTCCCCTCTCACGAAACGTCAAATGCAGCCCATCGTTTTTATTGCTGAAAAAGTGAAAAGTATTGTGTTCAAAGTAAACTGTTATTAAAAACCTCAGTCAGCGGAGCAGTTTTTTCCAAAGTTGCTGATAAATCTAAGCAGAAGATTAATTATTTCTAATGTCTACTACGTTTGCTGGCATGAAATTTCACTTAAACGGCTATTTATGATCCGATGTGATGCAATCTCAATCATTTTCTTCTGAGAGGTACATGTGAGGGTTTGAACGGCTTGCGCATAATTGGTATAAACACAAAGGGGAATAAGAAAAAAACTCAGCAATCACAGAAAAAGAAGACCGTCTTTGCGAGTCTCGTCTCAGCTTATGACTATTGAAAGTTTTGTCTATTTTTTATTATTGAATTTCATTGGGAAATCTTACAGGTGAGCTTTCGATAGATTTTGAAACTGCTGACAAAATTTTATAGAAGTAAATTGTTTACCAAAAGAAATAATTGGTAATAAGGGCGTAAGATTTTTATTAAAAAATGTCACTGGTCCCTTAAGTTACCTACGTTGATAGTCTCCATATAAATATCTTGAAAAGCCAGATAAGAATGATTTACTCCAATTTTGTTGATAATAAATCATCAACAATTTCTATAAAACATTAAGATCAATTACTGAGTGCTAAGTGAAGCCCAAGCAGGATGGGTCATCTTTGCGTAGCCGAAGAAGTTTTTTTTCCTGTTTTCGCGCGTCTTTGGGCAGTGCTTCCTGAAGCTCGTATGCTTCAAGCTTAATGGTGATGGAATTGAATTTATTTGGAGCTCCCCTGTCAGCAAGTGATTATCAATTGGTGAGCTCGTTTCATGCTGCTGTTTCCAAAGAATGAAATAAATGTAAGGTACCGCGGGGCAAGTGGATAAATGGGGTGAGTGAAAACTATTGATATATTTTACTGAATATGTGAATAAACGTTTAAAACTCATGCGTAAACCTTTGAATCCATTGAGAACATTACGATAGGTATGAGATTTCTGAGATTTTTCAGTCATTATTGCACAATAGAGCGAAAAATTGTTAACCTGTCAACTGTTACTCCGTAACAAGGTGGCGGCGTACAATCTTATTTTAATATTTTCAGTGGAAAAAAGTTGGGGAAAATAATTTCCTGTACCACTTCTTAGTTGTCCTCTGTGACAGTTTCAAACTACAATAAAAAAAGTTTTAGAATCAATTCGACGTAGACCTAAAAATAACTAAATTTAAACATCGTCAATTTTCTGAAGTGAAAGGCAAGTGAAAAGTTTATCATTAGAGATTGAATTTGTGTTTTCTCTTTAAGTAGCCATAAGTAAACATGGTTCGCAATTATCATAGAAAAACATAACGTGCTGATAATTCAAGAAACACTATACTCAAGCGTTAAAAGCTATTAGAAATCATGGAACTTCTCTAAAAGATGTTGCCAAACATTACAATACTAATATGTCTACTTCGGGCAGCCAATTAAAAGGAAGACGTTGACTGAAAAGTTGCAATATTAGAGAACACACGGAAATCTCGTGGAATGTCTATGTAAAGCTAGTTCAAAACATAAAAATGGGGTATAGGTCTATCCACATAAAAAAGATTCTAAATACGTTATTGATGGATTCCGTTTGATTTCTCCCGAAGAGTTATTCGACGTCATATCCGACTTTCTCAAAAACAAATAACGAGCGGTGGAAATTCTATAGAGCAGAAATGCAATTGCTGTCCTATAATGCAAGAACTAACATTGGAAATGTTGCAGTTATAATGTTGTCGAATCATTTCAACTAGCATAACTGAATAGAAGAAAATTAAAATTAAAAGAATAACATTTTCTTTGTTTACATGTTACTTATGTTATTGTTCATTGGGAAGCCTTAACAAGTGTTAAAGCTAATAGAAATCGTGAATATAACTGTTTGTTTTTGAATTTATTGTTCAAAACGGTAAACTTTTCACTTGCCCCACTTTTGGGTAAAGTAAGGAGACATTTTTCAAAAACTTTTTCTGTATCTTTTTCTTCAATATTTCATAAAAATCAATTTCAGCATGCTGCTTATATTTGGTGGGAGTCAAGCTAAAAAATATACACGACCTCATTTGTTTCAATTTAAAGTCTCTAGGATTTGAAGAATCTCAACTATGCGAATTCCATTACCCACTTGCCCCACGGTACCTTACACTTTCTCTTTATCTAGAAAACGGTATGAATGTTGCATTTGTTTATTTATTCAAAAAACTAGTAATTGGTTGGACGCTCGGTGTCGGCGTACTATAATTCACATACCTTTACTTCTGCTTGTAATCACATAAAAACTTTGAATAGATCGACATAATAAGTGTCGACATATTTTCCACAGACAGAAGATTATTTTGATGCATGTTTCATGAATCAAATCACTTACCAAGCGCAACAAACTCTTTGAATGATTCGTCATTAGAGGTGTCAACATAATTTTGTACAACATAATAAATACATAAGTTTTTAGATTGAGGTTACATGAATCGCATCACTTACCAGATCCAGATTGTGTAGCTTCCCGAGCAAAGTCAAACATCAAAAAGAAAGCAAGTCAAAAACATATTCTGTTTTCAGCATCAAGTTCATATCATAATTTGATATCAATTTGTCATTGAAATATTCGATGTCATATTTTGTTTTCGTTCTGCTATCATTTAAAATTTTTGGTAATATTTTCATTTTTTATAATTATAAATTTATTCGTGCGACATGCATAAACACTATGAGGATATAAAAATGAAGCATTTATTTTGTCGCAGATTCGTTTCAATATCAATCGAAAATATGTATAACTCAATGAGTTCTCAATGATAGCAGCAACAGTTTTCAATTTGCTGTAACAAAAATGCTGTAGCAAAAATAGTATTCGTTTTGATTTCATTTGCTCTCATCTCTGATATTTTTACCGTTAAAACGACCAAAATGACAGCAAACTGAGTTATCGAAAATCGCGACATCACAACATCAAAATTAGTTTTCAATATGATCTCAAGCTTTGCTCGGGTTCTGAATCCTTCCCACTAACAAAAACTCATTCCCGTGACAATCATGTAGATGCAGAGATATACTCGGTCTTCAGTAACAATGGATGTCATAGGGGGGGACGGACCTGGTGTAGTGGTTAGAACACACGCCTCTCACGCCGAGGACCTGGGATCGAATCCCATCCCCGAGATAGTCACTGAAAATTTCAGTGACGACTTCCTTCGGAAGGGAAGTAAAGCCGTTGGTCCCGAGATGAACTAGCCCAGGGTTAAAAATCTCGTTAATAAAGATAGAAAAAAAAATGGATGTCATACTAACATTCCTTCCCTTCCCCGATTACCGTAAGGACGTGGCCAGTGCCGTTATTGACTTTATAACATTTGAAATTTTCGAAATTATACACTGAAGATGATATTCTACTTCCAAGCTCTTTCTGTTGGTTCCTTGTGCAATGTCGATTATTCTTGTCAATCACAGAGTGGCAACTACGAATTGTACGGTCATCAATGCTCATGTATATGCTCAAATCTTTAAGATCAATTACTCTCGACATGTTGTCATTGATTTTGCTATAAGTTTAAAGAAATATATACCAATAACTTCAGCAGTAATTCATTTAAGATTTAAGATTCAAACGAGTGGTAAAACGCAATGAAGTGTAAGTGACATCCTGACGGTTCTGACTTAGGTAAACTGTAAATTTATACTGTTTCCAAGTTTTCCGATGGTAATGAGGTGTTTTTTTTTTTGTCTAATAGAAGAAATAACATAATTTGTAGAAGATTGGCTTGATTTTTGGCTCAACAGAAAAAATGAAAAGAATCGGTTGAGAAACGGTGGAGATATAGCTATCTGAAGTAGACCATTTTGTATGGGAAAACGGCTTTGGTGCATTTTATATGTCCGATACTGTATATCTTGAAATCCTTGAACGATTGCAAGCGCACTTCTACTTGATATAAGTTTGGGTGACGATTTTTTTGCCAGTATGCTTTAAAAATATTTCAATCTGCAAATTTCCTTCGTTTATTAATATAGACACCTAGACTATCATTGATAAAATTATAAAATTAATTACGAACATAACATCAAAGATTTGAGGGGATTTAGTAGCAAAGCGGATGTAAGCGACGAGAACCTAGCTTGGAGAAAATCGATTTTGAAGTTTTTCCAGAAATTCTTCAAATGAAGAAGTTTACCGCATGTTCTCCTACAGTGCCAAAATAAATAAAATATCAATTGAGATCAATTTTATGAAATTTGCGTGGGGCGAGTTGACAACAGTGTGTTTGTGTCGTCTCGGCCCGATCGTTGCTCACCAATCAATCAATCATAGTAGAGTAGATTACAAAGGAAGACGTGTGTACCCTTCCGAATTGGTTGCAATTTCTCCTAAAATTCGATAAGGAATTCGTCCTAGGATTCCTGCCTAAAATATTAACAGGGATTCCTTTAGAAATTTCGTAAGAAATTTCTGCAGGGATGTCTTTAGTGTTGCCTAAAGTAAAATTTTTACTGGGAATCTTCCAGGAAATTTCTCCCAAAAATCTTGTAAGATCGATTTGAGGAATTCTTTCAGGACAGCTTCAGAATTTCCCCAGATAATTTTCAAGCGATTTCTTCTGGTATTCCTTCAGAGATTACTCTGGAAAATTTAGGATTCTTGCAGAGAATCTTCAATGGTACACTTTTCTAATTGTATGGAGGGATTATTAGAGTATGTTAATCCAGGTTTTTTTTCTCAAGAGTTACACTAGGACAATTCTTTTTAAGGATTACTCAAGATATTTTTTCTAGTGATTTCTTCAGAATTTCCTCCGATGATTCCTTCACGGAAACAGGTAGTCTTCTCAAGATTTTTCCAGGAGTTATTCCGGAAATTTCTTCCAGAAATCATTCACGGATCGCTCCAGGGATTCTTCCAGGAATTAATGCACAACTCACAAATTCCTCGAGATATTCTTGCAGGAATTATCCCAGAGTTACCACAAGGAAAATCGCGACATGAATTGTTTTAATGATGTCTCTATGTAATACTTCAGGAATTTCTGCAAGTACTCGTTCTGAGCCTCCAACAAATCCTTCGGGGATTCCTCCAATTTTCCTTCAGTGGTTATCCTTTAAATTTTTTGCAGGAATTTATTCTGAAATTATCGTAAGAACTATTTCAAGGACTACTTTAGGAGAATTTCTACAAAAATTCCTCCAGTCAATGCTCTACAATATTTCCTTTAGGAAAATCTCTTCATGGAATACTCCTGAAAATTTTCTGAGATTTCTCCAAAAATTACAGGAGTTTTACCAGGGATCTCTCTATACATTTTACCAGCAAATTCTCTACAGTGATTCTTCGTGGGGTACCTCCAAAGATTTCCAAAAGATCTTTCAGAAGCCTTTCAGAAATTCCTACAGGAGTTTCTCCAGAGGCTCATCCAGGGGATTTTCTAGTAATATTGCTACAGCGATTCCGGCAGATTTCTTCAGCTTTTCCATCAGGAACCTTACAAAGAATTGCTCCAGAAAAATCTCCAAATGATATCCTCTAGAAATTGTCCAAGGATGAGGTGGTAGACAATCATATGCACATTTGAATGAAATATGCTTTTCGTCTACGCAGTCTTGATTATAAAAAAGTCATTGAAAAAAAGACAGCGTAGCCAAAAAGCATATTATATGTTCCCGTGATTTTTTCATGAATTCTCCCATAGATTTCCTCAGAAATCTCTCGAAAGGCTCCTGCAAGAATTACTTCAGAGATTTTCCAGGAATTTAACCGGGGATTCCTCGGGTTCGATTCCCGCTTCAATCTGGAAAACTTTTCGTCAGGAACGTTGTACGATTGTGAAATTGGGCGTTGCATGCCAGTTCGTTGTCTAGTGTGATGCTCTTTTCAAAGCACAAACCGTTCACTGAAAGGCATTTACATGTAAGTGTGTTTTTTAAGGTTTCTGCAGGGATTGCTCCAGGAATCTCTTCAGGAGTTTATCCAGGTTTTTTTTAAACTTCTCTAGGAAAGGAGTTCCAAGAGGAACCTCTGAAAAAATCACAGATGAAATTTTGGATAAATTCTTATTCATTTAGATAAAACCTCTGGAGCGATTAATGGGTAAATCTACGTAGAAATTTCTAGAAAAAAAAATCCCCGGAGGATTTTTTGGAGGCCCACAATGAAGCTCCGGAGGAATTTTAAGGGGAATCCCTGTAAGATTACCTGGAAAAATGCTTAAAAGAATTTATGGAGCGATTTCTAGGATGCATGCCTAAGAGAATTCCTAAAGTAAACTCTTAAGGAATTCCTACAGAAATTCACGAAGTTATTTCTTGTAGAATCCCTAGATCATTTTTTCAGGAGAATTTCTGAAGCAATCTCGGAGGAAATCTCAGGAATAATTCGTAGAAGAATCTCTAAAAGACTACAAGAGAATATTCTGGAGAACTAACTGGATAAATATCTGGAACAATCATTGATGAAATCGTCGTATTGTACCTGGGAGAAAGCGTTAACAACCAACTTACAAATGCAACGCCAAAAATATAACAAATTTAATGTAATAAATCTGAACAAAGCCGGAGAGAAAATTGAGAATGGAAATCACATCGAGATAGGGAGATATGGAGATAAGGAGGTTATGGAGATGTGGAGCGTGAAAATGTATGCCGAATTAAGGGATCGAAAAAATCATCGACATAGATAGAGATATCGAGATGTAGAACATCTAGATGTGGAGAGTCGTTGTTTGTTGGTCCAATCCAGACATTTATGTATGGTTCAATCCGGACCTTTTGATATTCGCCGAGTACTCCATTTATTCCAAGGGCTCAAACACGTAAATGTTTCCTCGACATGAAAAAAACTGTGGAATTTCAATATTACATAATGAAAAAAAAAAGGAACGGTATGATCGATTTTTTATATAGTTTTGTGTAGTTATGTAGCATAGGAAGGTGAGTTATGTAGCATAGAGTTATGTGTAGTTATGTAGCATAGAGAAGTGAGAGTAAAAAGTGGTATCTCAAATGTGGACTGTACCTTGTTTGACACAATATAGAATAAAAACGTTATGACTTGCAGCAGGTAAAAATAGCCTTTCATTAATTCTGTGGGAAAATAAATGTGTTCTGTATTTCGGTAATCAGAAAGGTCAGAAAGAGTTTAATACACTCAAAATTTGAACCACATTCGGATACAGCTTACAATCTTTAAGTGAAATTCACGTTTAACTTCAGCAAGTTCTGACTTCAAAGAAATTTAAATTTTTCATCAATTGAGTTTTATTTACGTTTAGAATAAAAGTTCAGTAAACTTGATTCCAAAAAACTGAAGTAGCAATATACTGTATGGTAGTGAAATCACGATAAAATATGCCAATATGCCAAATATCCCATGTTGTAATTTGTACCACCAAATTACAACATGGGAGATCCGATTTGGAAGAGGGTTGGCCCAATTCGAACCTTTTGAAAGTTTTTTCCAAACATGTCTTGTCATATCCCAGTAAGAGATAGCAAAATCACACTGATAGACTAATTTCGCGCTGAATCCATACCGTTCAAAAGATATGGCCAAAAAACTGTTACTAGATCCGAATCGGACCATTTTTTCCTATAATTAATTTTTTTTTTGAAAACTACGAGACTAATAATTATTGCGACGGATATTACGTCTCCAAATCCCAGAAAACGATGAAACTAGACCCCCTCTTTAGAAATCCTAGTTATGCCACTGGGTGTAACCCGGCTTCGCTCTGTCACACACCGGGCTCCGGGAGCAACTTGGAAACGGAGCAGGTGCCAAAACACGTGATTGTGGGACGGTAAAGATTTATGGGTCCTCTGGTTCTTCCCGTTCCGACCCCGGTTGCGGACCCGGCTTCGGATGACCAATACAAATATACACGCGCACCAACACCATGCCAGCTCAGTCGAACGAAAATTGCTTTTTCATGCTTTTCCTTCAAGTTGGTACATCATCCCAAATTTTACTGCTTTTTGCAACGTTTCTATTTTTTTTTCTCTCTCTCATTTCGTCTGCATATCAGTCAGAGGGTCGCAAAAATCAAACCTCGGACGCCGGAGTTCGGAAAGGACACCGGAGAGAGTCGTAAACACGCAAAAAGACATTAGAATACGGATGAATTGCTTGCAGCGCTGGTTCTGTGGACTCCGAAAGGGAAGTGCAGATGAAACTGACATGTATACAGGAAGGGAGGGGACATGATAGTGACAAGGAATTATATCAACAGCATCAGGACATCGTGTACGTACTCCAGCACGAGAGCAGGAGTCAAATTCCATGAATTTTTAAGAACTATTCCCTCATCTCGGCATCCTTTCCATCCGTTTTTCCATTCCCGATAATCCATTTGTGAGCTGCAGAGGGAAGAGGGGGAAACAGGGAAAGTTGCTAAAGTTCATTGTTTCACTGGTTGATTGTATTTTCTCTTGTCAGTTTTATTTCGGAAAAAATAAACTGTACAGTGCAAGGTGAATTTGAAATGGGCAAAGAAGAAGTGGATTTTTTGGGAATAGGGAACAGAGGATATTTACCTGGTATTTGCGTAGAAGGGAGGATTTGTGAATGCGAAATGGTGCAAACCGACAGGTACTTTTTGCGAAATTTGCAGGTTATTTTGGATAGGGATTCAATTATTCATCACATATCATCGTACATTTCTTTTTTTTTTTTCGTTTTGATAGAAATCACAATAAAAGAAATGTTCGTATTGTATACTAATAGAGAAAAGCAAGTAGTACGACAGATACTCGGAAGAATATTTGTCTGTTTTTTTTAATTGGATAATACAGTGTCGATTAAAATTGCCCGGACACCCGGCCTTATTTCATTCAAAAATGAATATTTCCTCAACTTTTATCACCAGTGAGCATTCATTAAATACGAAGAACAATAAGAACAACAAAGAAAGATAAGCTATTTTCTAGCAATTTTACAATGGGAATAAACATCCATCATCCATAATTTTCCATATATTTGATCTTTTTAAATAATAATTCTCACTTCTTCCAAATCTGTCCCTCAAAAACTGTCGATACCCTTTTTTCAATTAAATGCGGAGCAACTAGATGTTCTTTTCAAACTGCATAGTATTGTTTGGGCTTTTCCGCAATATGTTGAATATATTTCTATGTATTCAACTTAGATGACTTCCTTAGAAAATATTTAACTTGCAGTTTTTAATATAGTTTACGAAATTGTTTTCTGAACATCAACGTTCCGATTACAAGTATTCAGAATAATTCGCAATTGTTTTAAACATTTCGTCTGTGATGATGAAATTTTGTATGAGTTGGGAAGTCAGTGTGTTAATTTAGTATTAAGGTGGCATCCACAAATAACGTAACGCTCTGGCGAGAGGGGGAAATAGACTCAAGCGTTACGGCTCATGAAAAAATTTAAAAATTTTCACACAAGAAGCGTTACGAAGGGTGGGGGGTAGGGGGTTGAAAATTTCCAATTTTAGCGTTACGTAATAAATGGATGCTGCCTAATATCTCTACGCCTCCAGTGTTCTATGCTTTCCCCCACAGTAAACTGCATGATATACATTAATCAGCTTTTACTCGTAAGTCATCTTTGAGTAATGTGCAAAAAAATAAGGTTTCAAATTGGTCAGTAGAAACAGCAGATTGTCGCCTTATTATGCTAAAAAACAGTCCTTTCTCCTCTACATTTCAAGAACGCCTTCTTATTTAATATATTAAAAAATATATTCGGTTCTATTTATGAAATGTACACCAATTACAATTTTGTTTGTAAATTTCGCTCAAACTTGGACGCCATAGCCATAGGTTTCAACCGTGGCTTCAATCATTTGTTTCAATTGTTAAGATAAAAAAATCTAAATCAGAAACAGACATGTTATCAGAAGTAGGTACCTTGGCTCCATCCCATTACCCCGAACACCACTACCCCAAATGAGCCATTACCCCGAATAATTCAGAATACAGCGCAGTACTTTCTGTAAGCAATAAAATAGAAGGAGCACGTAGGAGGCGTCTAACATTAGATAGAGACCAACGGAGGATAAATTACGACATACAATTTTCTTCTAATCCATATATTAACTGTTCCTTCTGTTGATGAATATTTTGTCCCTATTATTTTTATCAGAGATTCTACTTTCCGTTGAATATAGGCGGATCTATAGGATCTGTTAAAGTAATTATAAACATCATAGCTGCACGCATTTCATCAGTAATATTTCCTTCTTCCTAAAACAGACAGCTAACGTTACTAAGGGTAATTGATTGAATAATAATAAATCTTCGAGCTGTTTGGTGGAATACCTATAAATAAGTTGAGTTCTTCTTGTTATACGTTATAAAATTAAGATCTTTTACAGAACTGCTCACAAGTTTTCTCCCATTACAGTTTCTTAATCTGGCAGAGTTAATGTCCTGTTTTAGCTGTTATCGGGATTCAGGTCGTCGGGATTTCCTTGTGTCGATACATTTACAAGCTATTTAGCGTTTCTATACTACAACCCTGCAATTTTGATACAGTTGGTCTTATAGATGGTCCTTAAGAATGCTTCTTACGCAGACAGAATCATGATAACCATTCATTGTTGTTACTGCAAAACATGTGGGTGAGAAAACTGGATTGCAGTAGCATATTGAGGACTTTTGAGGGAACAGTATTTTTGGGTATTTCATTTTTTTTTCTCTGTTCGGATGCGCTACTGCGACCAGTATTTAGATCTATTGTGGCATTACCCGTATCCTTGATGTATAGTACATGTCGCATTACTCCATTTCCATTGATAGGTAATGAAGCATCGATTGCTGTACAGTTCTTGTTTTGATTCCTCAGATATTGATACAAATCGACTATGATGAAAAGGTTCCGCTATTTACACCCTTCATAGAAGGCGCGCCCCTGAGCAAACAAAATCGATTAAATTTCTGAGAAACCAAATCGGTACTACTGATGTTTGACCATGCAACGGAGCTCTAGTCCCATCCTTGTTCCGCTTTTAGTTTAGTCCCAGAAAAATACTAGAAAAAAGGGGTTTTATGCTAGCAGCAAAACCGAATCAAGCAAGAAAATTTGTTTAATAATCAGAATTCACGTGAGCCCTTGAATTACCAGCACTTACAGTCCTTGTTGAGTTAATACTCATGATTGTTATCCTGGCTTCAAGTGTAGTCTCGGGACTGACCAACTCCGAGTCTTTAACCGTCTGCTAAGTAAAATAGATTAATTTTCAGAAACAGTTGCCAGTAACAAGGATTTTGTACTGCGAATCCTTGAATTACCAAAACATATTACCCTAGCCCGACAAACAGGATGAGACCAGTGGTGGAAAAGTTCGCATCACGAAGCAGCTCACGAGTGTATACAAACGCATAACAAACATCACTGACTCGCGAACTGACTAGGTGTGAGTAAGTCCGCACCCGTTTGCTCGGGACAACATGTCAAAAGAAGTAGCAACAAGCTCGGGAACGTCTACTCGCGAGTAACAGAGCAAAGTGTGATTTATTATGGTTTTGACAGACAAATTAATTGTAAACCCATCAAATCGACAGTAAACTACTAGTTTGTGGTCAAAAACCCTTGGAAATCATAAATCTCGGAGGGGAAGCAGCTTTTTTCCTAAAAGCACAACATGACTCTGAACTGCTCCGAACAAGCTCGCGAATCACTTTTAGCTTCGGTTACTCGGGAACACGACAGATGCGAGTAAACCAGCGCTCTGACGCTCGGGAGCGTTTGGTTTTGTTTTTGTTCCAGTTCAGTAGAACTGCTCGCCACTTTCCATCACTGGATGAGACTAGGGTTCAAATTGGTAGATCTTACCCCGTAACGCACCACGAAAAGGTGATGTACCCGATATAGTTTTTATTCTCATATGAAATTTTCCCTTTTTTCAAACAGGCACTTCTCGGAGCATTGCTGTTATACATATTAAAATCATGATGCCGTTATGCATACGTTGCTAACTGATCATTGAATGGATCAAATTAACTAATGAATGCTTCCAATTGTTAGGCACAGTAATATTATCCTCGATATCTTTCTGACGATACATCATCACTGGAACAAAAATAACTTGTCTGTCCAACATTATCATGAGCACTTTCGCAGGTATTAACTGAGAGCTAGCTTCGTCAATTGATCATTTTTACATAAGTATGTCGAGTGACAAGGACGAAGATATTCTCTGCTCTGGAAACTCGCGAGTTTCAAACTACAAGTAATCCTCAACCATCAGGTTTGAACCTGCCACCCTCACCATAATCAGTTTTTAATAATATGGCGGTTTATGGTCCACAGTAATATTAAATATCTAATAAATGATTGAAATTCCACATCACATTACTCCACAATTATTAATCTCAAAACACTATGCTCTCGTGGTAATAACGTGCGGGGTAGTGTCATTGAGTCGAAATTATGTGTACCCGTAGCAACATTGGCATAGAAAGCAATTTCAAAAAGACAAAAAAAAAATCGAATGATTACCTGTTTTTGTGATGATAGTTATGATTGTTATACAAGCGATTGTTTATTAAAAAATTAAAAAATCACGCGTTTTCTAACATGAGCTTCGTTATAGTTCTACATACGTATTTCGGATAATTATCAGATGTTGATAGACTTCTGCTTAAGTCACCGCTTGTTTTTTTTATAAACTTTGGAACTTCAGCATGTTGTATCATAATTCTGTTGTTTGAACCTACAGTTAACAACATGCAAATCGTATAATTCTAAGCGCTTTTGATGTTCCATAAGAACTATTTTTTTGTTTATTTATTAGTGAAACTTTACACCAGAAACCATTCCGAATGCATTTGTGTCAGGAAGAAAAAAAATATAACTTTACCTTTTCAATTTTTACAATATTAAGCGTTCACAGTTTTGCATACAATCTTGTATCGCGTATATAGTTCAACAACATCGCATTTGTTTCGTGACTATTATCTAATACTTCTCCCAAGCTAAGCGAGTCGATGGCATATCTTCGTCTTTCCTGCTCATACTTTCTGCAGGGCACAATAAGATGTCGTACATCAATTACGGTTCCGCAACACTCGCAACTGGGCGGAGGCTCCTTCTTCAATAAAATATCAGAGAGGGTTGTGTATAAGACACGACCGCATGACGTTAACTACGCCAAGTGATTTTTTGCATTTGAATTTTAGTCGATTTTCATAGTTGCAGCCTTCCTTTAGTTCAAACTCTAACATAATATCGTGACGGTCCCAACATTTTAGATTTTTAATTGACACCCAGTATATTGCCGTAAGATGTAGTTAACATCAAAAGAAGAATGAGCGAATAAGCTGAAAATGATCTGCTTTTATAGTGCGCTTCCCAACCCAAAAGAATCGTAGAAGACAATATGAACGAGTTTGGTTGTGTAAGAAAGGGGTCGACATTTTTCCAATTTTCGACAGTCTATGGTCAAAAATCAAAAGCTTTCTCCATTCGAGTAAAATGTTGTATAAATTTCCGACCGATTGGTGGGAAAATATTGAAAATCTACCGATAAATGGCTGAGTTATTACCATTCAAAATCTTACATAATTTCGTGACGGTCGCAACATTTTAGATTTTCACATGACAACCAGTATATTGCCGTAAGACGTAGTTAACGTCAAAAAACGTAGAGTAAGTCGCGTATGTCCGATTCTTAGCCTCGTTAGTACGCGTTGATCGGCCGCATTGCCGATGTCCAGACACTTTTGCGTATTATGTTTGATCTCCCTCAACTTCGTGTCTCTCATTGCGTACCATTGAGTATCTCACCGGCGCCGTCGCTCGCAGAGCATCTTCGGCGGGGATAGGAGTGTCGACGGTCGGTTGCTATCGAGCCTCGTTTGCCAAGCGATATAAGCGTTTGCTTATATCTTTTGACCCAATTGATCAATTCTCAAAATTTTAACGGTATTGTGTGTAGGGAATTCGTTGCACCTCTAAATGCATCAACAAAAATGTTGATACCAGTGACTAATCCGGATACTCGGCCTCCTGTTCCACCATGCTTGATAAAATTCCAATATACAGTTGACTCTCCATATCTCTCTGTTCTTTATCTCGATTCTCTTCCTATGACGATAATTTCTATGGTTCCTTCAGTCTGCATACATTTTCTCTCTCTTTCCATATCTCGATATCCTCCTTATCTCGATATCACCATATCTCGATGTGCTCCTGTTGATTTTTTGTTCCGGTATCCGGCCATTTGGCCGAATGCCGTTTGGCCGAATTACGAATAAAAAAATCAGCAAATTGCTGCAATGCTGATGTGTAGGATTTTTAAGAGAGGCCCAGTAAATGGTCAGCTAATAAGTTTGTTTAATTGCCATGATGTGACGGGATGTCATGTTTGTCGCAATGTAAGTGCTTCAAGAGAATGATAAAACCATTGCTTACATTAAGGTTGTTCTTCTTTCAGCACTGACTGTCTGAATAAGTTTTTTGAGATTCAACATGGGAATTGATTACAAATGCATGCTAGCTGTATTTCACTATTGGTTTTCAATTTCGGCCAAACGGCATTCAGCCAAATTACCCTTTCGGCCAAATAGCGTTTGGCCAAACGGCATTCGGCTAAATAGCATTCGGTCAAACGGCTGGATGACCCGGAACCTTTTGTTCCAAATTTTCTCTCCGTATGTCAATATGACCATAATTAAAGGTGACTAGACTAGATTTTAGTGATTCATAACAATTTCAGAACGCGCTTGTTTATTTTTTTTTCTGGTAACGAAGTTATTTTCAATCCCCATTGCCCCCGGGTCCCCACATTTTAGGGGCACAAATCTTGACAAATTTATTTATAGTTGAACTTCTACAAATACTTAGAATCTATGAGATTGTACAAAATTTTTGAAATCGTATGATTTGAAAGATTATTTTTTTAAACAAATCCGGGATAATGGGAAAAATGTATGCAAATAAACTCAAATAAAATTACTTAAATCATATTTTAACATTCAGAATGGGTTTTTGTTAATTTCACGAGAAATGAAAACTCTAAGCAAGATTCAAAGAAGATTTGAACAAACAAGTAGAGTGTCATCCTTTTGCTCAAATCCCTAACGTTCTATAACGTGACTTTTCCAATTGTAACGTAAGCTTTCTCAACAAAATTCAAGACTTGATTCGAATGCATAAGTACCGATCAAGTTATAGGACTTCGTTATTTAAATATTTATTTTGAACGTGACTCTATCGATCCCACTGCAGGACTGGTAGTGTTTAAGTGCCTTAAATATGCGAACTTTAGAAACCTCTAGCTTAATAAAAGAGACCAGACCGGAACCAAAAAGAGACCGAAAATGTACCAAACAGGGAACAGAAATACAAAACGTAACCTAAAAAGAATCAGAATTTAGTGAGAACTTAAGTATTTTTCAATGATTTAGAGATTATTCCGAAGATTTCTAAATGAGTACGTCAAGTAAATATTTCCCGTGGAATTCCTTCACGAATTTTTTTAATAGAAATTCCTCCAATAGTTTTGTTTCCGATATCTTAAGAATACAACCTGGATTTTCTAGGAGTAACCGTAGAAATTACATAAGAGATTTCATCAGTAATTTCTCCAAAGATTCTTTTAGATATTTTACAAGGAAGTCCTTAGTCCTCCAGAATTTCATCCGGTGATTCTTACAACGATTTCTTAATAGTACATCCTTCAAGATTTACGTTTAGAACATCTTCAAACAAACTTTGTAAGACCTTTTAAAGTAACAACTGTAGAGTTCAGTTGAAAGATAAGTGAAAAAATATCTGGAGGATCCGCAAGTATGGTCTTTGGAAAAAAAATGGTGTAATCCCTGAGGCAATTACTAGAGGAATAACAAGAATTTCCTGGAGAAAAGTCTGGAACAAATCCTTTGAATAATCGCTGGAAGAACTTCTGGGAGAATCGGTAGGAGAATTTCTGAAACAAATAACTAACAGATTTCTTGAAGTGTTGAGACATTTGAGATGAAATTCTAGGAAAACCACGTAAAGACTTTAAAGTTTTCACTGGAGCCTGTAGCATATATCAGGATTCACTTCGATCAGAATAAGGAAGAAAGAGACTTCAGATACCATTCTAATTAAAATAGAGACCAAGTCTCTAGAAAAAGATCTACTACCAGCTTTACACCAATTTATTCTACTCTAAATTGTTAAGCAAAGTTGAACATACAACAACTTGAATATTAAAACATGTATAGAATAAGCATAAGAAGGAAATTATCTAATGAATGTTGGTGTTGAATAAGCCCCAAAATCATTGTATTTACCTGTAAACATACAAAATCAACAAAGGGAATAAAAAAGTAGTTAACGTAGTAGTAGTAGTACTAGTAGTACTCAACCTTGTACCAGTCAGTGGAATCGAGTAACTGACACTGAAGAAGGCTCCAATTTTTTCATTTATTTAGTTAACATCTACACAGATAACACTGAATCACCAATTTCACGCCACAATACTCGGTTCGTGGCCGCATCTCTCCATCCTCGGTTCTGCCCCACGCTCGCCAAATCGATACGCACTTGATCAACCCACCTAGCTCGCTGCGCTCCACGCCTTCTTGTACCAACCGGATCCGAAGCGAACACCATCTTTGCAGGGTTGTTGTCCGGCATTCTTGCAACATGCCCTGCCCATCGTATCCTTCCAGCTTTGGCCACCTTCTGGACCGCCGTAGAGTTGGGCGAGCTCGTGGTTCATCCTTCGCCGCCACACACCGTTCTCCTGCACACCGCCGAAGATCGTCCTAAGCACCCGACGTTCGAAGACTCCAAGTGCTTGCAGGTCCTCCTCGAGCATCGTCCACGTTTCATGCCCGTAGAGGACTACCGGCCTTATGAGCGTTTTGTACATGGTACATTTGGTGCGGGCGTGAATCTTTTTTGACCGCAGCTTCTTCTGGAGGCCATAGTAGGCCCGACTTCCACTGATGATGCGCCTCCGTATTTCACGGCTAACGTTATTGTCAGCCGTCAGCAAGGATCCAAGGTAGACGAACTCGTCCACCACCTCGAACATATCCCCGTCTATCGTAACACTGCTACCTAGGCGAGCCCTGTCGCGCTCGGCCCCACCAGCTAGCATGTACTTTGTCTTGGCCGCATTCACCACCAGTCCAACTTTTGCTGCCTCGCGTTTCAGGCGGGTGTACAGGTCTGCCACCTTTTCAAATGTTCGGCCGACGATGTCCATATCATCCGCGAAGCAAACAAATTGACTGGATCTCGTAAAAATCGTACCCCGGCTGTTAAGCCCGGCTCTCCGCATAACACCTTCTAGCGCAATATTGAACAACAGGCACGAAAGTCCATCACCTTGTCGAAGTCCCCGGTGGGATCCAAACGAACTGGAGTGTTCGCCTGAAACCTTCACACAATTTTGCACACCTTCCATCGTCGCTCTTATCAGTCTCGTGAGCTTCCCGGGAAAGCTGTTCTCGTTCATGATTTTCCATAGCTCTACGCGGTCGATACTGTCGTATGCCGCCTTGAAATCGATGAAAAGGTGATGCGTTGGGACCTGGTATTCACGACATTTTGGGAGGATTTGCCGTACAGTAAAGATCTGGTCCGTTATCGATCGGCCGTCAACGAAGCCGGCTTGATAACTTCCCACGAACTCGTTTACTACAGGTGACAGACGGCGGAAGATGATCTGGGATAATACTTTGTAGGCCGCATTTAGAATGGTGATCGCCCGAAAGTTCTCACAATCTAACTTGTCGCCTTTCTTGTAGATGGGGCAGATTACCCCTTCCTTCCACTCCTCCGGTAGCTGTTCTGTTTCCCAGATTGTGCCTATCAGCCGGTGCAGACAAATGGCCAGCCTTTCCGAACCCATCTTTATGAGTTCAGCTCCGATACCATCCTTACCAGCAGCTTTATTGTTCTTGAGCTGGTGAATGGCATCCTTAACCTCCCTCAAAGTGGGGGCTGGTTGGTTTCCATCTTCCGCAGTACTGACGTAGCATTTCCTCCGTTGTCCCGTCCTTCATTGCCTGTGCTCTCAGCGCCATTCAGGTGCTCGTCGAAGTGCTGCTTCCACCTTTCGATCACCTCACGCTCGTCCGTCAGAATGCTCCCATCCTTATCCCTGCACATCTCGGCTCGCGGCACGAAGCCGTTGCGGGATGCGTTGAGCTTCTGATAGAACCTACGCGTTTCCTGAGACCGGCACAGCTGTTCCATCTCCTCGCACTCCGTCTCCTCCAGGCGGCGTTTTTTCTCCCGAAAGAGGCGGGTCTGCTGTTGCCGTTTCCGTTTATAGCGTTCCACGTTCTGCCGGGTCCCTTGCTGCAGCATGACCGCCCGCGCTGCATTCTTCTCCTTCCAAACCTCCTGGCACTCCTCGTCGAACCAATCGTTCCGTCGACTCCGTCCCACGTACCCGACGTTGCTCTCAGCTGCATCGTTGATGGCTGCTTTTACTGTTCTCCAGCAGTCCTCAAGAGGGGCTTCGTCCAGCTCACCCTCTTCCGGTAATGCAGCCTCGAGTTGCTGCGCGTATGCCGCTGCGACATCCGGTTGCTTGAGCCGCTCTAGGTCATACCGGGGCGGCCGTCGGTACCGTACGTTGTTAACGACGGAGAGTTTTGGGCGCAGTTTGACCATCACCAGATAGTGGTCAGAGTCGATGTTAGCGCCACGATAGGTCCTGACGTCGATAATGTCGGAGAAGTGCCGACCATCAATCAGAACGTGGTCGATTTGCGATTCTGTCTGCTGTGGTGATCTCCAGGTGTATCGGTACGGCTGTGCTGGAAGTAGGTGCTACGAATGGCCATATTCTTGGAGGCGGCAAAATCAATTAGTCGTAGGCCGTTTTCGTTCGTCAGCCGGTGGGCGCTGAACTTTCCAATCGTCGGTCTGAATTCCTCCTCCTGGCCAACCTGAGCGTTTAGATCTCCTATGATGATTTTGACGTCGTGGCTTGGGCAACTGTCGTACTCGCGTTCAAGCTGCGCGTAAAAAGCGTCTTTATCATCATCAGTGATTCCGGAGTGAGGGCTGTGCACGTTTATTATGCTGAAGTTGAAGAACCGGCCTTTGATCCTCAACTTGCACATTCTCTCATTGATCGGCCACCACCCGATCACGCGCCTCTGCGTATCACCCATCACTATAAAAGCTGTTCCCAGCTCATGTGTATTGCCGCAGCTCTGGTAGATGGTATGGTTACCTCTAAACGTTCGCACCATTGATCCCTTCCAACACACTTCCTGCAACGCTACGATGCCGAATCCACGGTCCTTCAGCACGTCGGCGAGTATGCGTGTGCTCCCGATGAAGTTGAGAGATTTACAGTTCCACGTACCGAGCTTCCAATCGCTAGTCCCTTTACGTCGCTGTGGTCTTCGCCGATTGTCCCGGTTCGTATTCTCTCGTTGATTATTCGTTGCTTGATTTTTTTACGGCTGGCTTGCAGGGCCTGACACCAACCCCCTAGATTTCCGGAGGACCATTCCCCCTAAATGTTCGGAGGACCATAGTGCGCAGTTTAGCTTAGAGTCCTTCTCTGGCACTCGGACGATGATCAGCCGCCCCTGACATGGGGAACAGACGCTGTTGTGAGCCGCTCCTAACATGAAGTACAGACGCTCAAGGTTTGCAGAAGCAAAAGCAAAAGCAAACCCCTCCTTCCCTGTCAGCATACGACCAAAGTTCCCACCGGAAGGCTCCAAGTGGTAGTCAAAAAACGTGTATCTTTCAATGATAATCAATTAGAGCGGATATAAAAGGTACAAGGTACTCAAATGTACTTTTTTGATACTCTATTGAAATTCTGCTGAGAGGGTTGAATACATTAAAAAGAGAAAACCTAAAAATATAAATAAAATATAAAAAAAAAATTAGGTACATTAATATAAATTAAAAATTGGTTTATTTTCATCATGGATTTAAAACATTTTTTAACGTTTTAATTTTTTTTTTAATCATTCTATGTAACGAGTAAGAATAGACGAGTTGGCTGAGGTGACAAAAGTTCGATTGTCTCTAGTTTAAGATCAGCTTATCTCAACTCGCAGAACATGCCTACTTAGAAGAAATAGCAGCATGTTGATCAGTTTGATGGGAGAGAAGGGTGCATCAAATTAAATAACAAAAGCAAAACCGTACATAGATTGTTAGTAAAAAGGCTGATACTTGTTTCAATTGTTCAATCATTCTGTGTATTATCGACAAAATGTTACTCCTGACGATAATGGAACTAAACGAAAAACTGTGCTTCCATACTGTTTAGATTCGACCACATGTTCTTTCCACGAAATGTCGATTCGGTTTTCACGAAATACTTTCTATTGCTATTAAACCTTTTCGATCAAATGCCATAGATTCCTCATAGGGATTTTGTTGGGAGATTTTGTTCGTATAGTTGCCATTTTGGGTTTTGTTCAGTAGTCCAGTATTTGGTTTCAGAGTTTAAATTCATATTTTTAACAATATATGAATTGGCACGTTAATGAAGTCTTGAAGATAATTCCCATCACAAAAAATCTAACTGTTTCGTGAAGTTGAAGTTATTGGATGTTAAATTTCAGTACCGTAAAACTGGGTAACTTTTTAAGTTTCTTCGAAGAAAACTTAAACAATAATGCATGCTGTTTCAAAAAATTATAATATATATTTTTTAAACAAGTACTGGTATCCTAACTATCGATGCAGTTGTTAGATTGCCGAAAGATTAATCTTGAATGGATATATAATTTTTCAAATAATTGAAAGTCGGTTTTCTGTTTTGGGGTTACTTCGATAATGGCGTACAAATCGAACAAAATTGAATGAATAACGTAACATTTATAGGGCGTTGCATACCTCCAGGCGTTTAAACTTATATGAAAATCTGGCTTAGATTTACAAAAATGGCCCCAGTTTGCAAAAATGGTTTTCGCTAAGAGATTTGACACCAACTATTCAAAATTTAATCAAATAGTAGTCGTAGAACATTTTTTGTAATAGTTTTGAAAATGCTGAAATTGTGTAAATTTATAAATCATCAAATGTTTTTGATTAAAATAAAAACAGCTCTTACATGAAGTGTCATACTAGTATTCTTTAGTTTTGCATTCGTTTTGCTTAACAGAAATTATGATATTTCATTGGTGGGTAACGCACTATCAAAGTTACCCGCGTTATCAAAGAGACCCTATGTTACAACAAAAATAATTTTCAAAGCTCTCTTGTACGACAACAACCATAATATTAGTTGGTTGCTTCTCCAGACATGAGCATCAACCTTCTTTCAATTTTTTTGCAGAAATAATTAGTATCTATTCATCTCACCCATTGAATACTTCATCAGTACAAACAAACCAAAACTAGAGATAGCATTTCTTGGCAGATCTTGTGAAAAACAAATACATTGCTATTTGTATGTATCATCGTAGACTCGCTTTCTCGTGTTAGTCATTGCAGAGGAGACTGAACGTTTAGCATAATGGACGTTTGGCATGAAGATAATTATATGCTTTCTTTAAAGTTCTGCCTGCTTTTATATGAAGCTGCTTCATGCGAAACGTTCATTATGTCAAACATCCTAATGCAGAACGTCCTTATGTGAAATGTACATATATCTTATGGGTCACTCACCGATCTCCAATGTCAAACCAATTATGATCTGCATTTCCAGTGAATCGTTGTTGAAACTGTGAGACTTTGACATTCAAAACGAACATATACGACACAAGAAATGTTGTTAATGCGTCGATGATGACCTGATGGTACTGATATTTGAGAAACGGATTTCGGAAGATGTTGCATGGACTGTACGCTTCAATTAAGAATATACTGCAACAAACCGGATATTTTTTCGCAGTTTTTTTTTATGAGAATGTTGGTTTGATAAAGGAATTCCCAATAGATTTTAGAAAGGCTGTTCAATAAATTTCCAAAGCAAATACAAAGGGGTTTAAGAGTTTACAAGATTTTGTTCAAATCCTCAATGAGGTCATCAAGAGCTGCCCAGTACCTAGAAGGTATGGCACCCAAAGGATTTTCGAGATGGGTTATCAGTAGTGCAATGAATGTTAGGGGTTTCAGGGGTTTACAGCGATTTGGTTTTAGGCAGTTCTCAGAAATGTGCTTCAGAACTAAAAACAAGATATTAAAATATGCTTATTTCTTCTGATAAAATCTGACCATTGAAAAAGCTTTTTGAATCTTGTTGAGAATTCCTGAAAACGTTCAAGAACTTTTTGAGAATCTCTATGAACGCTTAAGAATCGTTCTAGAAACTTTTACGACTGCTACATAGCCGTTGGAATTTTCTAACTTTAGGGAGCTTTAAGGTGAAGATGAATCGAAGCCAAAGCTCAAATTTTCAAGAGCACGGATCTGGAGAACCAAACATCCATTTGAGCTGAAAATTTAATCGATTGGTCACCACCAGCTAGTGACCAATCGATTAAGTTTTCAGCTCAATCGGATGTTTGGTTCTCCAGATCCGTGCTCTTGAAAATTTGAACTTTGGCTTCGATTCATCTTCACCCTAAAAAAACACAGAAAAACCTTTTAAATGCTCTGACTAAAACGGACATCCAATCACGTGCGTAGATTTTGACATCTATATTACGGAGTGCTATGGTATGACATAGGATGTCCGTAACAGATTTAATCATTTAGTTAAACTTCGTGAATTAAATTTAGTTGAGTGAAACAATAATTTTGAAAATATTGACAACTCATCAGTTTCGCTTGTTTTACCATGAAGTTTATTTCATAATGTACTTGGATGACTGTGAATTAAATTAATTGAAAAATGCTTGTTTGATAGGCTGACCATACGTACCGTATTTAACGGGACAGTACCGTTTTTAAGACCTTGATGGTCTGTCCCGTCGTTTTTATAAAAATTCTCAATTTGTCCCGTATTTCAAAAAAATATGGGCTCAAAAAAAGATGATCGAATAATTATGTATAACCTCAACACGTAGGGCCTCAGCACTATTCAAATATTATCGGCAACCGAATTTCAAACGTAAAATACACAGTGTTTTTCTATTAAATCACACCAATGAAAACATTCCTATGAATCAGTCAGCTTCCCGCTGACGCGATTTCCAAGACTGAACAAACAGAACAAACAATGTCGCCAGAGATCTTATCAATTATCTGCAGTTCTTATGGGAAAACTGCCGAATAGAATGAAGCTGCCGACAATAGATACACTGACAAGAGATGCTCGAAGGGCTGTATAAACGCTTCCAAAAAGCTTTTATCAAGTCTGTCGTTGTTGAATCGACAAACACGTAATTTGTCTGCTGATGTCCGAGAAAATTACAAAAGAAGCGCGGCATTGGCTTAGACTGTCGAGAATATGTAAATGCCCCTCTGATGCTTTGTTTTCCAGAAGTTAAATATTATTTACTTTAATTCAATACTTTTATCAAATAAAGTTCTCAGATAAAAGTATGCTTAAAAGCCGGATTTGTCCCAAAGGATCAAACATTAAAATAAACAAATCGGCCGCTATGAAAACATACATTATCGGACATATAAAATGCACCAAACCCGTTTTCCCATACAAAATTGTCAACTTCAGGTAGCTATATCTCCACCGTTTCTCAACCGATTGTTTTCATTTTTCTGTAACGAACTACAAATTTCCTCAATTTTCGAAAAGTTTTGTAAAAGTTGTGTGAAAACTATTAATTCAAAAGTTACAGATAGGTTGAATTTTGACATAAAATATGCACCAAGACACAAAGTTATGTAGCAGAAAAACAACGCGTCGTAGCATCATGGTGTCTTCAGCGCATTTGTTCAATGAGTGATAAGGATCAAATGCGCTAAAGACACCGAAAGGATACGACGCATAGTTTGTCTGAAACATCACTTTTCATCTTGGTGCATTTTTTATGTCACAATTCAACCTGTCTGTAACTTTTAAGCCAATATTTTGTACACAACTTTTTCAATAGTTATCAAAAATTGAGGTAATTTGTAGTTCTTCACACAAAAATGAAAAGAATCGGTTGAGAAACGGCGGAGATATTGCTCTCTGAAGTTGACCATTTTGTATGGGAAAACGACTTTGGTGCATTTTATATGTCCGATACTGTAGATAGCGCCACCGAAGTCTTGTGTGTTTGACAGAACATCAACGCTATCACAATGTCAAATCCCATGTGTCGTTATTTTGATGCGGCGAATTTCGAAAGAGTTGCCTTCAATGATCTATTGGGATGTTACGTTTAAAAATACAACGATGTTTTGAACGAAAAATCTAAGGAATGCTGTTTAAAAGCGTTCAGCAAATATATTTCTTTAGAAGCTTTGGATTTATTTTTCAAACAGATTAATAGTTTTAAATTTTATTTATAAGGAAAAACTTCTTAGAATACGTTAGAGGTAAGTTTTTTCTTCAGCAGAATCAAATGATAACTTTTTTGTTTTTAATATTTTTAACCATATTTTCTAAAATTCTAAAAAAACTCTTTAATTTTTTGAATACTTACCTGTAAATGTATAGCCCACATTTTTATAAGTTGGCTTAGAACAAACTGACCGTCAAAAAAAAGTTTAAAGGTAAATGTTGATCCCCCATTCATTAAATGATTAATATCGACAATGAGTTATTTGGACCACGTTGAAAATTTGTGCAAAAATATAAAGAAACAAAAAAGTTATCGTGATTCATATATTGTTTTGTGATAAAAAATGGAGCTGCAGTTAGAGGGGTTAAGACAACTACACTTGATGATTTGATGAGATTTCACAGGAATCCATGGAATACTCAATTTATACACTTGGCTTGAGTTTGAGTTTAAATGACAATTGAAATTAATTGAATTTAAACTTGAAAATACATAATTTTTACAATATAAAGTTATATTGGACTTTTACAACCATATCCCGTTTTTGGACTTCATTTGTCCCGTTTTTCTTGTATTATGCTATGGTCAGCCTATTGTTTGAAATTTTTGTCCAGAACATCGATGTTACTGAATCGATTCACATTTGAACTGCCGAATCGATTCACTGATGTATTCGAATATTTTGAATCGGATCGAATCGGATTCGAATCGGATGAAAATTGTCATTTATGAAGCTTGAAGTGAGACCAAATGCATTTGCATTCGATTTCAACATCTTTCAATCAAATCAGTTTCGAAAATCAACGATTATTACGATTTCAACAAAATGTATCGAATGAAGAGAATCGATTCACACGGTTTTAGGTATCCGAAACATCGATTCAAAAAATCGATTAATCGGAAAGCCAACATCGATTTTCGGAACATCGATTCAAAATCGCCCAACGCTACCCTAGACTAAAGAAGATCCAGGGGTAGGAGTATCTAAGAAAATCTTGATTTGCGGATCTCTTCAATATATAATCTATGTTAATAGTACATTGAAGTTTAAATGTAGTAAAACATACGCTTAGAACACAATTAATAGTTGCCCACAAAGTAATTCAACTGGTAAACATTACTGCAGCTGGCCCCACTTTGCATTCCATTGCATTTCTATTCAACCAGTTCGCCTGGAACCGTTTCTCAAATCTCCTCAGAAGTAACTAAAAGCTTAGAATCCCACCCCCACATCGCCACACAAAGCAACTGAAAACACTGAACCGAAAATGTACGCTCCTGGCCATCCATGGTCCAGGGCTTTACAGCACAAACCATCAAACAAATGTGATAGCATTAGGTTTCTACGTAGGGGGAGATCCCCCAGTGCCGGACAGCACCCAATACCGGACAAAGTTGAAACATTGAGAAATCATGGTCCAATTAAGATGGTGTATTAGTAGAAAAGAAAGCTATTATGGAGACTAATGTTTGCGTAGAATAACACATCCTTGAAATATGCATCCCTTTTTAAAAAAGTAGAAAAGTTTGAAAATCTTTAAAAAATTGACGTATCTTCTTAATTTTGAGCCTATTTAGTAATTATTTTGAATATGAAAAAATACTTTGGATCCCGCAAGCATGATCGAACATAATCCTAATTTGATAGTATGAATGTATTTTGTACCGTAATTGAAGTAAATATGGACAAATCACAATTTTGGTCAAGCACCTCCTGTCCCTCAGTTTCGGACAGCTTGATTTGTTATATGATATCTTTGTAATTATTGCATCAGTGTCTCATAATACTTTCATTTTTCATGGGTTCCGTCGACCATGGTATCAAACATGCAATAAAATTAAGAAGAATGAACATTCATAACAACATCGTAAAATGTGCTATTTTTCATCATATATGAAAGAGGTTTTTGATAGGCATCTTGCAAACTAAGAAAAACTCAAATTATTTTTGTAAATGTTGCAATTGCATTGAATTGGTAATTATAAACTATTTCTAAAGTGTACACATTCAATGATGTTCAAATTTACAGAATTCGAGGCATTTCCAGATCGTGTCCGGTATTGGGTGCCACCTTTCAAGATCGATCAATTTGGTACTAAAAAACATCATCAGAACACCATGTCAAAACTCATATTTATATTTTCAAATTTATTTTTGTACACTATAAAAATGATAATATTTATCATAAATGGGTAACACGAGCCCATAAAATCAATATTTTTCGAATTATGAATTTAGTGGCTTAAGTGTCCGGTACTGGGGGATCTCCCCCTACTGAGAATCACGTTCAATTCAAACACTTTCCAGCCAGACCTGAGCCAGACTTGAATGAGAAGCGAACACAGAACGGGCAACCAGCTGACCAATTTGTTCGTTCTTACGGGCCATTCCTTTGATATCGGTAATGCTTTTCTCGTTCGCATTTCGACAGAGAGAGAGAGAAAAGAACCGATGTAAGCAGAATGTGTTTCAATATCTACTTGCAGTTTGTCTGAATGGCAGCAGCAGCAGCAGCAATTCTCTTCGAAAGCATTTTATGTCGTTTCAGTCAGTCAGTAGTGCAACAGGATCGATCTGTTGGTTTTCCTCCGCAGACTCCTCTGCTGGGGTTTAGGAAATAGTTTGATGTTTGCTCCACACCGCAATGGCTTTTCTTCTCGACCACGTATATAGGAGTAAATGAAACAATTTTATGGACAAAATGTTTGAAGACTTGTAAATGACACATTCACATTTCAACTTTCTACTTCCAACTTCCAAATTCTAAAATTTAAATTCCAACTTCCAACTTCCAAATTCCAATATGGCTCGAAACGGCTTGACAAAAACGTCAAACATATTTCAGAGCAATTATATTTTGCGTTTTTTTTAGTTTGTAATGTATTTCACAGTATATGTGTAAAAATATCTGTTTATTGGATCCGAAGCCAATCTGCTTAATTGTATTTATAATATCGCAATGTAATGTCTTCAACTATCTCAGAAGAACGGAAGGCATATAAGAACTCTCAGAAAAATCAACTTATGGTCAGGAATTTGGTCCAGCTACTCCTACGTGTGCAACGGTGTGAGTTGAGTTGATTGATGGATTGGGGGAAATAAAGTGCCAGTCAGCTAGCTAGGATATGGGGGTGTAGTAACATCGAGCTGTGCCATGTCCGTCCATGATGGATGCGGTGGAAGCAGATGATTGTCAAATAAATCAAATTTTGAGAAATAGTTTTTCGATGGGTTTTGGTTTGAAAGTTCAATTTCTGGAAATATTCTTCGATTCGACGAATCTCTTGCATTTCCATCGTTAGAGCACAGAAATGCTGTGTTCGGTGAAGTTCACATCCGGTCAAGACGGGAAACGAGCGAAAAGACACAAAGAAACGAAAAAAAAGTCTTATCATTAGTGGGTAAAATAAAAGCACCCGTTTTCTGTTACTTGTTACATTGCGTTCCCATCGAGGGATTCCACTGATTCTTTGTAGCAAGCCAAGAGAAACCAAACAGCAAGCCAAAATCGGAAAAGTGATCTTCTCAGGGCGTGCCATCCAGCTTTTTCTTCGCGTTTCTTCTCCAGAACGATGAATGGCTGCAACCTTTTGTTGTTGTGTCCGCCCGTGGAGTTGCATCGGCATCAGGCAGGTTGCAAAGATGTTTGTGAGCTTTTTTTATTGAAGTCACATAAAAGCTAGCTTGAGACGGATCTCCGAATAAAGGCTGACCAGCGATGCGAAGCAACCGATGGAACATCTTAAGCAAAAGCGGATTAGACATCGGAGTGCGCAGGGCGGTACGGTGTGGGGTCTTTTTTTTTGTTTCAGAGATAAGTTCCTAAGACGTATAAATTTACACATTAGTTGGTGCACTAAATAATGCGAACAAGTTATAACTTCCACTTCAGTGAAGAACCTTGTCAAAGCTTCTCATATATTTCAGAAAGCTAGATATTGTTTTATTTTGTTTAATTATGATTCGTGGTTTACGGCTAACCAGCCGAATGGAAGTTTAACAATTAGCGAAAAACTAAACATTACATATATTTTGTAATTGGATTAAATGGAAGAAATGAGGTGAAATTTAAGAAAAAGGTACATGTCTGCTCGGTGAGAATCTTCTGAAAGAGGTACGCTTTGTGAAAGAGAACCACGTGATTATTGAGCTGAAATCGAATTCAGGTTAACTTTTGCGTCCATGAGTCCTTTCGTGGTGTATGAGTAACGCAACCTATCTAGTGAATAAGTCGTGAGTTCGATTCTCACCGAGAGGACGTGTAACTTTTCGCAAATTTCACATAAATTTGTCCATTTGATCCAAATGCAAAGTATATGTACTGTTGAGTTCTTCGCTAGTTGTTAGATACTGTTGGTTACCTGAGTATGCGTGTATCTTTGTGGGCGATAGGAATGTCACTGATCGAAGGGGATCTCTCAACTGATTGAAATATCAGACAGAAATATCACGACTTGTCATTTCTTTTGCAAGAAGAAACGATTAATTCTGCTATTCGCCTTGATAATCTATAATAACAATCTTGCTGGCAGATAGGAGTTACGCACAAATCACACAAATGGGGATTTTTTTTTATTTCCGAACGGGTTTGGGCCGAAAGGTCTCAGATTTTCATAAAACTTTTTCCACATGCAGGGCTCATCAATATATGAATAAAAAAAATTGAGAAAAATTCAGAGTTGCCTATTTTCCCGGAAAACTCAGTTGGAATTTTTTTGTTTTCCCCCGACACTACTTACTTTGAAAAATCATAACTCAAGAACGAAGCATCATAGAAACATAGTTTTTTTTTATAAAAATGAAAGAAAATTTTCTCAGAAATAAAAAAAAATATTAACTGGAAAAAGTTTTTTACAAAATTTTTCACTGTTGAGAAAATTCGTAAAGAAAAGCCGGGAAAACTATGCTCCAACTCGTGGAAAACTTTCAAAAAAATATTTTTGAGAAGATAATTTTATAAGTTTTAATCGCTGAAATTTTTGAAATGTACGTTTTGAGTTATGGCCAATTTTGTACAAAATGTGCAAATGTGCCATTTCTTTGAAAAATCATAACTCAAGAAAGAAGCAGCGTAGAAACAAAGTTTTTTTTTATGAAAATGAAAGCAAATTTTTTCACGAATAAAAAATAAATTAACTGGAAACAGTTTTCCACAAAATTTTCCACCGTTGAGAAAATTCGTAAAGAAAAGCCGGAAAAACTTTGTTCCTATTAGTGGAAAACTTTCAAAAATATATTTTTGAGAAGGTAATTTCATAAGCTTTAATTTTTGAAATGTACTTTTTTTTCGTTTTTGAGTTATGGCCAATTTTGTGGAAAATGACCATATAGAGTAGTGTTTGATCCTTCGACCTTGACGCTTGCTCCTGCGGGGGCGGGCGATGAGGGCAGGATCAAACATGTCGCGCGTCGGTCGGGTGAAGTGAAAAGTGGCGTGATCCGTTAGTTTGATTTTGATCCTTCGACCTTGACGCTTGCTCCTGCGGGGGCGGGCGATGAGGGCAGGATTAAACATGTCGCGCGTCGGTCGAGTGAAGTGAAAAGTGGCGTGATCCGTTAGTAGTGTTTGATCCTTCGACCTTGACGCTTGCTCCTGCGGGGGCGGGCGATGAGGGCAGGATCAAACATGTCGCGCGTCGGTCGGGTGAGGTGAAAAGTGGCGTGATCCGTTAGTTGTGTTTCATCCTTCTACCTTGACGCTTGCTCCTGCGGGGGCGGGCGATGAGGGCAGGATTAAACATGTCGCGCGTCGGTCGAGTGAAGTGAAAAGTGGCGTGATCCGTTAGTAGTGTTTGATCCTTCGACCTTGACGCTTGCTCCTGCGGGGGCGGGCGATGAGGGCAGGATCAAACATGTCGCGCGTCGGTCGGGTGAAGTGAAAAGTGGCGTGATCCGTTAGTTTGATTTTGATCCTTCGACCTTGACGCTTGCTCCTGCGGGGGCGGGCGATGAGGGCAGGATTAAACATGTCGCGCGTCGGTCGGGTGAATTGAAAAGTGGCGTGATCCGTTAGTTGTGTTTGATCTATTGATCGCATCGCTTGCTCTTGCGAGGGCGAGCGATGAACACTTGTCCGGCGTACAATGCGATTATCGAATTATTTCGCGAATTCGGTTAGGCGTAATTATATCATGGATCGCATCACCTACCATTGGTGACTCCCAGATCTATACCTTACCCACTAACCCAATATCCTGTCCATGACAACCGTGGAGATGCAGAGGTGATCTCGGTCTCTAGTAACAATGGTAGTCACACTAACATTCCTTCCCTTCCCCGATGACCGTAAGGACGTGGCCGGCGCCGTTATTGACTTTTAAAATTTGAGCTCTCGATTTGTGCACATTGAAGAATGGAAAGCTAATACCAAGCCCCATTCATAAATTCCCTGTGCAACTTCGATTGTTCTGGTCAATCACGGAGTAGCAACTACGAATTGTACGGTCATCTATGCTTATGCTTATGCTTATGCTTATTTTGTGGAAAATGACCATATAAGCCTTTTCTTTGAAACCCCATATTTCAATCGAAGCATCGGAAAAACAAAGATTTTTTATCAAAGCAATTGCAAATTTTCTAAAACATCTGAAAAAAAATATGGGATTGGTTTTAATGAAGTATTAGTCGGAATGGATGATATTTTTCATGAAAAAATACACCGCTAAAAAAAACTGAAAAACAAACGGTTTCTGCCTCAATTTTTCATTACACTGAAAAGGGATTCTTTCTTTTCTATGGAACAAATAAGATTATTATTATTTTTTTTATTTTATTTATTCAATTATATAGTATACAACTTACATTTTCATCTTAATACTATCTCAAAATGGCACATTTGCACATTTTTTAAAAAATTGGCCATAACTCAAAAACGAAAAAAACTACATTTCAAAAATTTCAGCGATTAAAGCTTATGAAATTATCTTCTCAAAAATATTTTTTTTTAAATTGGAGCATAGTTTTTCCGGCTTTTCTTTACGAATTTTCTCAACGGTGGAAAATTTTGTGGAAAACTTTTTTCAGTTAATATTTTTTTTATTCCTGATAAAATTTGCTTTCATTTTCATAAAAAACAACTTTGTTTCTACGATGCTTCGTTCTTGAGTTATGATTTTTCAAAGTAAGTAGTGTCAGAGGAAAACAAAAAAAATCCAACTGAGTTTTCCGGGAAAATAAGCGACCCTGAATTTTTCTCAATTTTTTTTTTATTCATATATTGATGAACCCTGCCTGTGGAAAAAGTTTCATGAAAATCTGAGACTCTTCGGCCCACTTTGTGCGGAAATAAAAAGTAAGAGGTTGTTTCCGAGATACGACCGCCAAGTTGACGTTGGATAACGTTAGCTTCTTCTATTTCCTGATTTAGGACCGTCACGAACTTATGAAAGATTTCTAGGTACTGAAAAAAAATCTAATCAATTTTCAAACTATTTGTTGCATGTCAATTCTGATCCATTATAGACATTGAGTGTTATTATTTGGTTGGTCCGGGTAGCACTTCAACACCGATAGAACCGGTCGATGGAAGATGAAGCATGAGCGGTAACTTTTGCTCTCCAAACAAATATACCGGTTGAACGTTAGGTCCATTCATGATCCACTAAGATTGGTTGCTTTAGTGGATTCCGAAGCCAGTTTGAGGTTGAGGCTCTTGTCCATGAAGTCCGCTAACTCTGTGTTCTCCTCTTTGCTCAAATCGATGTTGAAATTACCTGTCACGATGATTGGCATGGTCTCCTTTTGATACTCGAAGAAGTTTCGCGCCATAAAGAACTTCTTCTGCTTCATTGTGGTATCCGGAGAAATGTAGAAGCAAACCAGTAGTGCCCGACAATTCATTATAGTGATCTTGGCAGCGCAAATATCACCATAATCATCTGACAAGCCCAGCTCTACATCCTAACAGGTGCAGAGTTTGCGAATCTGGCGGTAAAATCGATCAGGACTTCTTGATTAAGGCCACGGGACGGTGTTTTAATCACCTATATATGTAGTGCACAACCCATTAAATTTTCAGTTTAATCTGTTCACTAAAACTAGAGATTTGCTTCTGCAAAGTTTTGATGATAATTGTTAGAGTGAGACAAAAGATAGGGAAAATAACACGGTCTCCCGTGTCACCTTAAGACCGATCTGCGATTACAGAGGTTTGTTTGAGGATACCAACTTGTACGCGATCCACGCCAAGCGTGTCACCATCATGCCGAAGTACATCCAGCTGGCTCGTCGTATCCGTGGCGAAGGCGCTTAAATTGCATTGAAGCACAATTTCAAACAACAACCCTTTACAGGGCCACTATTAAATAATTAATATTTAGTTATCAATTGTAATTTCGAATGATAAGTTTTCAACGGAGATAAATGGCAAACAAAGTTTTATCTAGGTTCCCGTTGCTCGGGTCGGGCGGCGGTAGCATATTTGCAGTCTTCTCTGTGTGTGTATTTCGATTCGATCGATAATTTCTTACCAAATCAAAACGTCAACAAAACTGTTGCTGATAAGTTTTAGCTCTTTGTTCGCCAAGTTGATACTGATTTCTCTAGCATGCGACGACGACAACGGCATCATTCAATCATCACTAATTGCGAGGCAAACCGTGATGGATTCTTAATTCAAGTGCCGTTCGCGATTTACCTGACCGCGCGCACAATGGGAATTTTATTTCTTGATACTGTGATTCTCGAGAAGTATTATTTAGCCGTGATAAATGATTGCATGCAAATTACTGACCAAAATCTGAATCAATCACATCCAATCACCAGTAATGTCACTCTTCACGGTAGAAAATTCTCACAACTCTTTCAAAATGAAATGGTCGTCCTGAAAAGGACGGTTGGAGCTAGTCACCGTCGATCGAACTGGGTTGTCAATCCATTGCTAGACAGAAACACAGCAAAAGATTACCGAGGACGATTAAATCGAAAAGCGGTCGGTAATTTTGTGCTTCCTTGTTTTCGTTGGTTTGCTCACTCCTCCGACGGCAATTTAAAAGGTTTCTAAACGAGTTCTCCACGAATTTGATGGTCTAGCTGGATGCCCATGGCCATGATGAGCGATTTCACGGAACCCGCAGCATTTAGCTTGGGTTGGGAATAAACAAGAGCAGAAGCAGCGGCAGCGACGAATGTGTAAAATTTATTCCGATAGGAGTCCTTCTCCGGTTGCTGGTCAACGATAGACTGATGTGCGCGGGGCTCATTGAAGCTTGGTTGGCTTCGACTGAACACGATAGTAATAAAGAGGAGTAAGAAGAAGGCCGAAAGGGGCGTTTCCCTTTGCATGACGAAAGTGGCTAAGATATCGAGCAATGATGTCTGTGCTAGGAATACACAAGAAAAATGTGCTTTTCTATGGAAAATAAGACATGCCTTGATATTTATCGATTTTTCAATAGTTTATTCATGAAAATCAATAGTTTTAATTATTGGAGTCGATTCGTAAAAAAAATTCTAATATTCAATGGTAAGCTATTGATAATCAATAGTTTTCTTTTGTATGAAGCAAAATTTCTGATCCATGGGTGCCAAAATGATGAAAATTGTTCAATGAGAATTTCTTTTAAGAAGCATTCTAAATATGTCGCAATTTTGTTACATATGTTCTCATAAAATATGGCAAGTTCAAGAAGCTGTTAGAAATGCCACTCTATTTTACAATCGTTGTGAAATGTTGTGACGGCACTGCAGCAGCGTCCACGAATACAGTATCAAATTGTAGTGCCATCAATTATTCTTGACAAATTAAATTTTGTATGAAGCTGTGAGATTGATTGAGAAATATAAAATGTAATAAGGTCGACAATATTATTCTTTCAACTCTTTTCAACACATTTGATGGCCCTGAAAAGCGCCGATTTGCTTATACGACGAACCAGCTAAATGACGTGACGTGGATGGCGCACAAGAGCAACGGGTTGTTGATTACCGGGCATAAGTCGAAATCTGCAAACGATGCTCACTCTTAAAATCTTGAGCGATTTCACAAGTCCGACGCTCGATTAGAAGCAGCTCCTTGGATCAGCAACTCAGAGGGCCTGTGGTATTTCGTTCCAAGCGGGCTTGCTTCTTGACCACCCATGCTGAATTCAAAGTCGAAATCTGCAAGCGTGGATAAATTTGCGGCGGCGATGACGACGGCTTGGACGTTTTTCCGAGCGGCAGTAGTTCGCTGCTCGGAGAAGCGCCCAAGCCATCATCATCGCCGCCGCAAATCAACCTTGCGTCTTACTCTTCCGACGACACAAATTGAACTGTGACGGCGGGAGCAAACGCAAAGCGAAAATGACTCGCCCGACAGTGTGAACAGTCCGACCGCAAAAAGAAGACTGAGGGAAGAAGCAGGACCGGTGCGCTTTTATAGTGGGAAGCGGAACTTAAAAATGTGCTTGAACGTGATTGGTTCGATAAGAAAGGGGTCAACATTTTACGATTTTTCAATAGTTTGTTGCCAATAATCAATAGTGTCCTCCATTTGAATCGACGCGTAGATAAATTTCCGATCGATTGATGAATAAATATTGAAAATCTATCGACACATGGCTGAGTTATTAGCGGTCAAAACCTGACCATTTTTCGTTACATGCTCAATTTATCGTTTTTTGAAATTGTACCCCCATATGTTGCCGAAGGACGTTAGCAAAAAGGTTACCGGGTCAAACGAAACTATGCACAGTTCTGCTTTTATACCTTTCGTTTGCTCTGTGAAAATAAGTCACAAGCCACTTACTCCAAAGTTTTGCATGACTCTCGCTTCTGCATTCATCGTATTAGCGGTCTTATTACATGCATAGTCAACCTTACTAATCATAGACTACCGCTCCCAAATAATTCAGTACTTTAATGTCCTTCAACGTTGATCAGAGATCGCTTTGCTGATCCTTAAAGTGTTCTGTTATAAAAGGGATTATAAGAGACAACTGAATCCACACTCTGATTTATTGATCTATATTCGTATTCCAATCTGCATCGCAATTCGATCTCGGTTACATTCAAATATAACATTTTATGATTGTTTATAATATTACGGTTAACTTGTGGTAGGCAATTTTCAGTTTAATTACGCTCAATCTACTCTCGATTTCCATCATCGACAACTTAACACCCTACCACAACTTTCTAACACTTTCCGAATTGTGTACACCGTCGATATGCATATGGTCGGCGTTAAGTCAGAGTGGACCAAGCGACATTTTTCATATTTTGAGAAAAATGGGTTTAAAGTCTAACCCTCTGCAATTTTTGAGCTCGTTTAAAATTTGGTTCAATATTTCTACACATCTTTGTGTTACTTTCAAACAATATAATGTGAAGTGGTCATCATGAAAAATCATAATTCAAACCTCTGATAGAACGATTTTCTGATGGACTATGTGTACTTGGTCCACTCTGACTGAACTAAAGGCCACCGTTCAGTGAGTTGGTCCACTCTGACTGAACAATTTCTAGGAAAATAACAATCATTCAATGCTTGCATGGTCAAACTGGGAGCATATCTTCAAGAAAAACAGATTATCAAGACCCTACGACACCAACATCGTAAATTCTTCAATCCACATCTTCAATACCGAAATCAGTGGCAGTTAGAAAATTAAGGTTTTGCAGGGTCAGAGTACTGAAGGCCAGAAATATTCAAATATGTGTGCAGTCAAAATGGACCAAGTAAAAATCTTGAGTACCGACCAAAATATACTGGTCCAATAAGCGGGTTCTAGTACATTCCAAACATACACCATAGAACTTCCATCGGGCTCTGAAATTGACTCAAAAAATGCAACAATCAAGCAGTTTATTGCTTTTTGACACTTGGTTCGCTCTGTCTGCACAGAAAGTTTGAAATTTTTGACCACCCATCCAATTATTGTAACTGGTCATAAATCAAACGAATCGAAATCTATATAAATAAAAATGGAATGGTGTTCGTATGTCACGAAATGGCATGAGAACGGGTGAACGGATTTGCATAATTCTTTTACTGTTGTATTCGACAGGGGATGCGACGTGTTCGTGCGGGAAGAAAGTTTAGGAAAGTTTTCGGGATAGTCAGAAAAACGGGAGAAAACTAATCTGTCATTTTGTATTGGAGATTTCATGACATTTTTCAATAGCCTACTTGATGGCAAAACGAAGTCTGCCGGGACAACTAGTAAGTAATATTTATGAATTTCTATTGATGGATGAGAAGATGGATAATTCGATGTGAAATATTTGACAAACCACTTGAAATGTCTTTCATTTCCTCGCATTCATCAGTGCGCTGATCATTTTAGCTGTTATGGTAAAGATCACTTGGTCCACTCTGACTGCATACTGTTATGGATTTTTATTGATCATCCAAAGTAAATTTGTTACATATCTCTCGCAGTTTACAACATTCATAAAATCTGATCAAAGTGATAAGGTAATTTTGGATCTAATGGAAGAATAATCCAAATTTCCCAAGATTTGTACTTGGTCCACTCTGACTTAACGCCGACCATTTGAGGAGTAAAATATGTGCCCACTAGTGCCATTTAGGTGATTTCCTAAGTAATACGTTTTCAGGCGAATTAGTCTCATTTAGTTCTTCAACTTTGTTAAAGATACCAATCACTGGATTGAGATATAAACAAATAATGTTTGCCTACTAGAGGGAGAGTTTTCCAAGCTACTATGTTTATGGGCGAATATATTCCATTTAGTTGAATATTTTTGTCGAAGATCCCAATTGTGTATCTCATAACTTGACTGAGATACAACAAATAGAATCTCTGCCCACTAGCGCCATCTTATGAATGTTTTCCGCACTAAGGCAGCGTCCATTTATTACGTAACGCAAAAATTGGAAATTTTCGACCCCCTCCCCCTTCATAACGCTTTTCGTATTAAAAACATTTTTTGTATGATGCGTAACGCTTGAGCCTACTCTCCCTCTCCCTAGAGCGTTATGTAATTTGTGGACGGCGCCTAATAAGTTTTTGGGCAAACAGATCTCATTCAGTTGAACACATTTGTCGAAGACACCAACGTTGTATCTCATCACAGAACTTAGATATAAACATTTCAAATGCTCAACCACTAGCGCCATCTTGTGAGTGTTTTCCGAACTAATGTGGTGTTAGGTGGATAAATCTCATTTAGTTGTACAACTCTGTCAAAGGCACAAATTTTGTATCTCATCTCTGGACTAAGATATAAACGAAGCAAAAATCTGCACACCGAAAAGTTGTTTCATATGTTACTTCTTCATGCGATATTTGTTGGCGTCTGTGCGCCACCTGGCAAATTAATTCTGAATTAAAATAGTTACCAAGTGGAAGTCAGCTGTCCTGTGATCAACTTTGCAGATGACAGTTTTCTTCAAAACCTCATTATTTTCAAGATATTTGCACTACAAGTACTGTCCTATTCATCGGACGCCAGGTTTTTGGGGCTTCTATCCTATTTTTAGGACGCTGGGCGGATATGGGTTAACCAACTAAGCTACAGAACACCTTAAAACACCTCAGAACCAGTCTTGCGTACACGGAGTCGTGAGTTCGAGTCTCACTAGAACGCGTATTTTTTTTTGCGAATCCATGTTCGTCTTCCCCCTCTTGACTCTGCGTGATTTTATCCAATACACCATGAACCAATTCGTATGAATAACGTAATATTTAGCTAGACTTTTAGACGAGTTCTAGTTATGCGCGCCAACAATAGTGAAGACTAGAGCCCATTAAGGCTCAGGAATCCATCATTCAATTATCAGTAATCATCAAAAATGGAAAACCAGTTTTTTCGTTCAATTTTAAATCCTCATGAAAATATATCACAGCCTTACAAATAGCAAGTGCAATGCAATGATAGATTTTCATTAATATAACTTGTGTTGTGTAGTACATATAAAAACCCTTGGTAAACCTTAAAATTAAAACGCGACTTAAAAATCAGACGACAATCTATTAATAACGGGAGACGATTTCCTTACACCCCTTGAAAAAGGCCAAAACCCATCAGCCGAAACGTCGGGAATGTAAAAAAAACATCGTTTAACGGCTTCAAAACTGAGAAAGCCATCCCAAAGTAGTATAGCTTCAATTAACAAAACAGGTTTTGAAAATTTGTAAAACGATGATGGTTAATGAATATTGACTGGACTTTGATGATGGTAATTGGAGATGTCGAGTCACAAATTAAGCGTTGATTATTGATGTTTTTTTTCTTTCAAAAGATATCCCTTTGAATAGGCCCGACTACCAATCTCTCCAAAGCCGCCATAGGGAAGACGTGTTGAACGAAATAGTAATTTTAATGTAATCGTTAGTTTTCCCGAATGAAGTTTTGTGACGTGTGTTCAATAAACATCCGTTGTTTAACCACCAAAAACGGTTATCGGTGATCTTATGTGACCATCCGGTGTATTACTGGACGGCACGGTGGACTTTGATGTATGAGTAGCGTACGGTTTCCCCTGAACGCTGACCACTAGCCGTAACACAAACCAATATTGAAATAGAATAATTGAGTCTAATGAGACAGCGTAAAATTGATAGGAAATGGCCGGAATTTAAAAATTATGTTATACATGTAAATCGCTTTTTTAGAAATAAATCTATCAAGAAAAAAACCTGAATGATTGAGAAAATGTTAAGTTTATTTATCGATATTTCGAAACGGCTGCAATTTTTATTAGCTTTTTGAAAACTGAGAAATTATTTCAGAGCAAATGATGAATCACACAGCATTAAAAAAATGACATGTTTGCGTGTCTCAAGGATCAAATTATGTGTGTCTAGTAGATTTTGGGTTGCTGAATCTGATACCGTTTTCAGAAATGTTCCAGCACGTTATAATTTCTATCTACAGCGCGCCAAGCAACTTTGGCAAAAGAAAGCTCTCAGTTAATAACTGTGGAAGTACTCATAAGAACACTAAGCTGAGAAGAAGGATCTGTCCCAGTGAGGTCGTTAATGCTAAGGAGAAGAAGATGTGGAAAATTTACTGCAGATCGAGGATGGTCGAGTTCTGTGTCTGACCGATTTAACCTGGAATTCGTCCTTACACGATCGTTTTTTTAGATAGACCGTTCAGTCCAAAATGACAGTTACAACAAGAACTCCAACGGAACCCCTCACCCTTCCGATGCGACCGTTTTTTAAGCCTTCCACCTAAGTGAAGATGAAAAAAAGAAGTAATCTTCCCGGGATTGATTCGTCCTGAAACGAAAGTGCACAACTGGTGCAACTGCTGCTATTGGACGTCCTTTCCTTCCGTCATACCAACCATAAGATTACATCAGATATAAGATTTTTCAACGGAAATAAAAAGTACTTGCAAGTTCGCTTTCAAAACCATTCAATGGTTTCCGGACTGGGCGCGCGGTCCGTCGTCCGTCAGTGCATCTAACTAAAAAGAGAGAATAAATGCAACTTGCCATCAGCCTCTTGAAGGGCTGGAGCTGGTTTCTTTTCCTCCGGTCAGTCCATTTAAAGCGGTAAACAAGCTTCACCCTTCAGTGAGGCAACGACATTCATCGAAAGGACGACGACGGAAGACGGAGCACAAATTGTGCGCACTGCCAAATCATTCGGAAGTAATGGAGCCCTGCCAAAAGTGGTACCCGACAATCCATTCAGGTAAGTCGTCTTGGTCGTCGACTTAGGGTTACCATATTTGACCAAGAATGAAGGTGAAGATGAATCGAAGCCAAACCTCAAATTCCCAAGAGCACAAATCTGGAAAACCGAACATCTGTCTAAGCTTAAAACTTAATCGATTGGTCACTAGCTGGCGGTGACCAATCGATTAAGTTTTCAGTTTAAACGGGTGTTCGGTTTTCCAGATTTGTGCTCTTGAAAATTTGAGTTTTGGTTTCGATTTATCTTCACCTTTATGACTAAAAGTCATATTTCAGAAAACATGGAAACATTTAACACTACACACATTTTGAAATCCAGAAAAAAAAGTACTTGTACTCTAAAAAGCGTACGTCTGGTAACCCCAGTCGTCATCGGTATGAATGGAGCAAAAAGTTAAACCAAAACTTTCCGACAAATCAAGCTCCGACGAAAGTTTGTGTTTTACTTGGCCGGTGGATATGTGTCATTGTAACGAGGTGCAAAACTTTTCCAATAAGTTTTTCCCAGTGTTTGCTATCATTATTTAGAAGTTCATCAGTTGGATGGACGACGACGGCGACGGATTGTGAGCCGTTCTTCCTTCAGTTTGCTCTGGCGTCAATGAATTCAATTTAAAGTTGGGTCAAACTCCGGTCCGAGTGGAATGACACACGTCGGACTTGTTTGTTTTTTGTCAGTCCATTGGAAGGCCATTGACAGCTTCCCGATTGAGCAATGTATGGTTTGGACATCACATCATGGTTTTGGTGGTGGGATTGTTTCTATTTTGGTGACTATGAATCTTTTGACGGTGGATAACGTCCAACAATTCGCCAACAATTCGGGTACAATTCCAGAAAACGTAAAATTGCGCAAGTAACGAGAAATGGTCAGGGGTTCACCGCTAATAACTTAGCCGTTAAATTTTCAATATTTATCCATCAATCGATCGGAAATTTATCTACGCGTCGATTCAAATAGAGGACTCTATTGATAATTGACTACAAACTATTGAAAAATCGCTTTTGTGCTGAGTGCTGAGAGTAAGGCAGCTTATAGTTGGCTATAGAAGCTCTTAGTTTTCTAGAAAAATAATTCTAAAAGTGATCCCTTTATGGGCAAAGTTATCGGGAAAGCTAGATAAAGTGCCATAGAGCGTTGTGCAAGTGGAAGACAGCAAGATAGTGCAGTGTATCGTGTGAAAATCAATGCGAAAAAGTGCAATTCTTGCTGGCATTATCCTGCACTGGGGAAAGTGAAGTAAAGGGTTACAAGTAGTGGAGTAGAAGGGGGATACAACCCAACAGCAACGGGCGGCATTGTTTGTTGAGTGCCAGTAGTGACAGTAGTGCACATATAGAAAGGTCGTGTAGGTGCTATCGAGTCACTACCACTGCATCACGTGAAGAGTGTATCTAAGAATCTCTCAAAACAGTGCGCGGTGTGTCAGAAGGCGAATATTAAAAAAAAGGAAATTGTTTTGTATATATATATATATATTTTTTTTTTCTTCTCAATTTGGAAAATTATTAACAAAAATCTAAATTAAAAATAATTCGTGTTGTGCAGCATTATGGAGTCGAAGGAAGAATCCATGGATACTGTACCTACCGAAATCATGGAAGTGGACGAAGGAAAGAAAGAAGATGATCTTCTACAAAGTGTCTCAGCGGATGAACTTGGGGGAGCGGGATCCGTCTCGTCCTCCATTCTGAACTCCGATGATGAGGACGACGGGGTGAATGTTACCATCATAGCTACACGCACTGATATGCAGGAATATCAGCAAAACGAGCAAAGAGAAATTCTAAAGCCAAAATTGAGTGGGGCAAAAAAGAAGCAATTTAAAAAACTGTTGATAAGTGGTCATGGGCGGGAGGAAGCACTTTCGATGGTCCTTGCACCATCAAACGTGTCGACCCCAAAAAGACCACGAAACATCAACAGCAGTACCAACAGTGATGGAAAACCTATTCCCAAAAAACAGAAGGGACTGCTCAATCACCAGTCCGTCAATAAACGGATGGAGAATATTAGGCAGGATCAGCCGACAACAATGAGTGGAGTTCAACAACCAACATACAGTGAGGTGGCTAAATGGGTACGGGTAGGAATACTTCCAACGGACTACCCACAAACCCAACTGACGACGGAACAGATGGACATCGTACAGGGGGCCATTCTACAAAAAGTTACACAGCAAAGAAAAGAGTCCTTCAAGCCGAAGTTTTCCAACTGTTGGCAAAGAACTGGGCATTTGGTAATTAACTGTCAAGACAACGATACGGCAGATTGGTTATATTCGGTGGTTCCTGCGCTACTCCCATGGGAAGGCGCGGAACTAGCGGTAATCGATGCGGACGATATACCAAGATTGGAGGTGATGATCGGCTTTTTCCCCCAAAGTGTAAACGACGACAATGACACTATCCGAATTTTCATTGAAAGTCAAAACGATGGCTTGAGTACCGACAAATGGAGAATCATTCAACGCAACGTTCTCTACGAGAAACATGTTGAATGGTTCTTCACTGTTGATGAGGCATCCATGCAGCATTTCAAAGCATGTAATTTCCTCATCAACTACAAGTTCGGGCAAACAACTCTGCGAAAAAAAGGTATGTACAAATCTGGTTCAGATGGAATGGCTAAATCGAGTGACGATCCCAAAGGGCAAGAGCTGGTAAGTAGCGTATGTTCTGGGAATCTTCATGTCCCGGCGACATGCGCGACAGACGGCAAGTTGCCGGAGTTAAAGTCCTCTAAATACCATCAACAGACCAATCAAAATACTGGACTTCCTAAGGACCAAATTCCTCAAGGGATCCCAGAAGCCCAGAACCATCCAGGGACCTCGAAATCCTCGAGTTATTTTGGGCATCCAGTGACTGGGAAGTGCTCTGGGCATTCAAAAGACCAGCAGTACTCCAGAACACATACGGACCCAAATTCCTCAGAGGGTTCAAAGGACCGGAATACTCCTGGGCTAGCGACGGACAAAAATGAAACTGGGCCACCAAAGAACCAGAACTGTCCTGGGACTTCAAAGTACCATGACGTCTCTGAGCCTTCAAGGGATCGGAACTTCTCTGGGGCAAAAAAGGACCGGAATATATCTGGACCTTCGAAAGATCGGACTATTTCTGGGCCGCCAAAGGACCGGAATGTGTCTGAGCTTTCGAAGGAACGGAATTGTTCTGGGCTATCAAAGGACCGGAATTCAGCAAAATCTAAAAAGAAACAAAACCCTCTGGATCATTAAAAGACCATAGACGTTTTTTAAAATTGAATATATCTAATAAAAGTAAAAACAAAATGAATAACATCAAATTTATTCAAATAAACCTTCACCATGCCAAAGGAGCAACCGGAGTCCTTTGTCAAAGATTCAAGAAAGAAAACTTTAGCGTGGCATTGATACAAGAGCCCTGGGCTCATAAAAGCCGAGTTCTTGGAATCAATAGTCTGATAGGAAAACTAATTTATGACGAAAATAGTTCAAAACCGCGAACAGCAATTTTAATAAAAGGGGGAATCAAATTCGTACCTATAACACAATTCATTACCAAAGATATAGTTGTGATTCGGTTGGAGATTCCTACATCCCGGGGGAAAACAGAAGCCTATATAGCTTCTGCTTATTTCCCTGGAGATGGGGATACAGTACCTCCACCCGAACTGGCAGATTTCGTAAATTACTGTAAAATGCACAATAAATACTTCATAATCGGATGCGATGCGAATTCCCATCACACAATATGGGGAAGCACCAACATTAACAAAAGAGGTGAAGACCTTTTTGAATACATATCTTCAAATAATATGGATTTATGTAATAAAGGAGATCAACCGACATTTGTAACAAAAGTTAGACAAGAAGTATTGGACTTAACAATGTGTAGTCCTATACTTTCAACAAACATAAAAAACTGGCATGTTTCAGATTACGAATCATTATCTGACCATAAACACATTGTTTTTGAGTACATTGCTGGTGCATTAATCAAAATAGCTTTCAAGAATCCTAGGAATACCAACTGGGAGCGATATGCGTCAAAAGTGCAATTTGAAAATATAACCTCGGATAACGTAATCGAATCTACAGAACAACTGGACAGAATTGCAGAAAATATAACTGAAAAAATATTACAGGCATATGATGCAAGCTGTCCAGTCAAAGAAGAACTAACAAGCAGGGATGTTCCTTGGTGGAATAAAACCTTAAACAATTTAAGGAAAAAATCTCGGCAACTTTTTAACCATGCGAAAGTTTCTGGGCAATGGGATCAATACAAGAAGGTCCTTACGATGTACAATAAAGAAATACGAAAATCAAAAAGGCGAACCTGGAGGTCTTATTGTGAAAACATGGAGAAAACTCCAGATGTAGCGAAACTGCAAAAAGTGCTTTCTAAAGACCATTCAAATGGTTTGGGAACTGTACGGAAAACAAACGGTAAATTCACTGTTGATACACAGGAAACTCTTAAAATAATGATGGAGACGCATTTCCCAGGATCATATTTAGCGTCAAGTGAAGATGAACGGGGTGCTCATATTGATGAGAGTTGTAGGCCAACCGGGACTATAAGCAATTCATCCATACCTAATACCATCTTCACGCGATCTAAAGTTGAATGGGCAATAAACTCCTTTGAACCGTTCAAATCGCCTGGGAAGGACGGAATTTTTCCTGCACTTCTACAGAAGGGTGGAGAAGCACTGATTGATTATCTAACAAATATTTTCAAAGCTAGTCTAACGTTTGGTCACATACCAAAGATATGGACTCAAGTTCGTGTTGTCTTTATTCCTAAGGCCGGAAAAAAGGACAAAACAAATCCAAAATCTTTTAGACCGATAAGTCTTACATCTACCATGCTTAAAATCATGGAAAAGATTATAGATGAATATATTAAATCAGAATATTTGCGCACAATTCCTCTTAATAGGTTTCAATTTGCTTATCAACCATATAAATCTACTGTCACAGCTTTACATAATTTAGTTACAAAAATAGAAAGTACTCTTGACAAAAAAGAAATTGCTCTCGTTGCATTTCTTGATGTGGAAGGTGCTTTTGATAATACGACTTACAAATCTATAAAAAAATCAATGGATAAAAGAAACTTTGACCCCAGCGTTAGAGTTTGGATAATGAAAATGCTGAAAAGTAGAGAAGTGTCTTCCGAATTGGGGGAATCATCGATAACGATAAGGACTACTAAGGGTTGTCCTCAAGGAGGTGTATTGTCGCCTTTATTATGGTCCCTTGTTGTTGATGACATTCTCAATAAACTAGTAGAAAGAGGCTTCGAAGTTATAGGATTTGCTGATGATATAGCCATAATAGTACGTGGAAAGTTTGATAATATCATCACAGATAGAATGCAATCTGCACTAAACTGCACTATTGAGTGGTGCCAAAACGAAGGGCTAAATATAAACCCATCAAAAACAGTTTTAGTTCCATTTACTCGTAAAAGGAAAATTACACTCAAAAGCTTGATAATTAATGGATCAATTTTACAATATTCATCCAGTGTAAAGTATCTAGGGGTCATTCTAGATGATAAACTAAACTGGAGCTTACACTTAGAGCAGGTCATAAGTAAAGCCACGAATGCTCTCTGGGTGAGTAAGAAAACATTTGGTAAAAAATGGGGACTCAAACCTAAAATGATTCATTGGATTTACACGGTTATTGTAAGACCCAGAATTGTTTATGCCTCATTTGTTTGGTGGCCTAAAACAAATCAAATTACATCCCAACAAAAGTTAGCGAAATTTCAACGTTTGGTCTGTATGGCTATAACAGGAGCAATGCACAGTACACCATTAAAAGCCTTAGAGGCAGTTCTTTATAAGCTTCCATTACATCAATACGTGCAAATGGAAGCTGAAAGGAGTGCGCTAAGGCTGCGAAGAACTACCATTTTTCTAGAAGGCAATCTTTCTGGGCATCTTAGTATACTGAAAGATTTTCGTATTGATAAAACAGTACAGATGATCGAAGACTGGATGGAAAAAATCCTGAACCTAGATAAACCATATGAAGTGATTAATACGAATCGCCAAATATGGGAATCAGGAGGGCCTATTATTTCACCAGGATCGATTATTTTTTACACAGATGGTTCCAAAATGAATGATAGCGCCGGAGCTGGTATTATAGGCCCGGGGATTCATGTTTCAATACCTATGGGAAGATGGACAACCGTCTTCTTTGCAGAAGTATACGCCATCTTAGAATGTGCATATATATGTTTGAAAAGAAACTACAGACATGCAAGGATTTGCATATTTTCAGATAGTCAGGCGGCTCTGAATGCATTAAAATGTTTCACATGCCAATCAAAATTGGTTTGGGAATGTATAACAATTCTTAAGCAATTGGCTATGAAAAACCAGGTCCATCTGTACTGGGTGCCAGGCCATTGTGGGATTGAAGGAAACGAGAAAGCCGATTTACTTGCCAGACAAGGCGCAAGTTCTCAGTATGTAGGACCAGAACCTTTCTGTGGAATATCTAAATGTGTAACACAATTGGAATTAAAACAATGGAAGGACAATATGATTCAGTTTAATTGGAAAGCTATAAAAAATTTAAGGCAATCCAAACTCTTCATAACTCCAAACAAACAAATAACGGAAAAAATCTTGAATTTAAATAAAAAATCACTAAGAATATTTATTGGGCTGCTTACGGGACACTGTCCGGCAAGATATCATTTGAAAAAGATAAGTCGAAGTCAAATTGATGTCTGTCGGTTTTGTGGCTGTGAAAAAGAGACCTCTCAACATCTGCTTTGTGACTGTCCAGCATTATTTGCAAGTAGGAAAAAATATTTCAACAAGGGCATTCTAAATCCTTCTGAAATTTGGTTACAGAACCCTAATCTAGTAGTAAAATTTATTTTAAAGGTCATTCCGGATTGGGATAACTCGCATCATCAGATAACGGCAGTTATCCTGAATGGTAACTCTCCGTACTGAGCACGTTGCGATAGTAAACAGGGGTATACCACAATAGATCAATTAATGGTCGCAGTGGTTTAAATCCCAACAAAAAAAAAAAAAAAAAAAAAAAAAAAATTGAAAAATCGTAAATGTTGACCCCTTTCTTATCTAACCAATCATTTTCAAGCACATTTTTGGGTTCAGCTTCGCACTATAAAAACACACCGGTTACTGCTTTCCTCTCCATATATGGCCCGTGAAGCCATCGCCAGGATCGCAAATTGGAACACTTGTTCCCTCCGGAAGAAAGCCATCAAGTTCGTCAACTTTCTCGAAGAGAAAAGTATCGCTGGCGACCTTAACGCGAAACACGAAGCCTGAGGGAACCCTCGAAGAAACCGGAACGGAGTCATCCTGCAGCATTGCTTGATGGAAGGTGACTTAAACATCTTTGGCCCGGAAGCTCCCATCCGGTTGAGCAGATCTGGGGCCCATACCATCATCGACCTGTTCACCACCAACGTGGTAAGCATCTCCCAACCGGTCGTCTACCAGGAGCTCAGCTTGGACCACTATTCCGAAAGTGGCGGAAGTTGTGTCCACGGTCAACCAACATCTCACGACTCGGCGCAACTATCATCGTGTCAACTGGGACCAGTTCCGGTAGAGTGTCGAACCCACGTCGACTACGAGGTGCGACCTGAGACATCTGATGACATCGATCGGCAGCTGCAGGCCTTCCCGGAGGAGTTGGAGATCACAGCTGAGCTGATCTTCAACCAGTGTCTCCAGCTTAGCTACTTCACATCGTCCTGAAAGTCGGTTGGGTGACAAAACGTCGAAAGACAAAATGTTGAATGCCAAAACGTCGAATGCCAAAACGTCGAAGGGACAAAACGTTGAAAGACAAAAAGTCGAATGCCAAAATGACGAATGCCAAAACGTCGAAAGGACAAAATGTCGAAGGGATAAAACATGAAAAAGAAAAACAATGCGAATATTTGACGAAACGTCGATCTATTCGTATCAATCTGAAACTAATTGGAATCCGAGGAAAATGAAGAGAATCGATAAATATGTAATATTTATCAACGTTTGGAATAGTTATGACAGTGTAAAATATATTTTTCCAATGTTATTACCGTGATACCGTAATTTCTTCGATTCTTGATCTTGGAAGAGATATCAATAAGTCTAATTGAAAAATGCCAAAACTTGTCTGAAATATTTAAGATATTGTTAGTTCAATAGCAATAGATTAGTTAGTAGCAATTCAATCGATAGGCATGCAATGATGAAGTCAAAATTTTGCTGTTTCCAGCGCCGTCCACATCGCAACCATTTTTCCTTAGCAACACTACTTATTACGATAGAAAAATTACTGCTTTCGACGTTTTGTCTCTTCGACGTTTTGTCAATTTCGACGTTTTGGCTTTCGGCGTTCTGTCTTTCGATATTTTGTACCTAAGCCCTGGAAGTCAGGTAAGTCGTCCCCATCAGGAAACCTGGCTAAGATCCTTCATTTCCCAAAAGCTGTTGCCCCATCAGCCTTTTCTCAATGTTATTAAATCTTTTTGAAAGGGCAGTTTATCGCCGACTTCTTGCTTCTGTTGAATAAAATAACATCCTTCTCGAATAACAGTTTGGTTTCCGACGCTGTCGATCAACCGTGCACCAACTGTCCCGAGTCACCAACATCCTCAGACATTCCTTATCCAAAATCTCTACCATGGCTCTGCTCATGTTCAAAAAGCATTCGACAATGTCTGGCATGATGGCCTGGTGTTCAAGCTTACCATTACAATCTTCCCAGCTACCTGTTGAAAATAGTGCATAACTATCTGTCAGCGTGGATATTCTAGGTCCACCAACACCAACACCGATACCAACGCAGGCGTTCCCCAGGGCAGTATCCTCGGGCCCCTGCTATTCAACCTGTTCACCTCCGATATGCCCGCACTGCCAGGAGGCGGCGCACTGTCACTGTTCGCAGATGACACCTCCATCGTCTACAGTGGACGAGTGATCAAAGCGCTCAGGGCAAAACTCCAACGAGGCCTGGATGTCCTGACAGAATACCTCACCAGTTGGAAGATATGTATTAACGCGGTGAAGACCCAGGTCATCCTCTTCCCCCCACTCCAAATCCGCCAGACTTGTTCCGGCTGAGGATAGCAAAATCACCCTAAACGGCGCAGCGGTGGAATGGTCCAACGAAGCTGATCATCAAGGTTTGACTTTGGACAGCAAGCTGATCTTTCGACAATAAGTTGACAAAACGGCCACGAGGTGCAGCACGATGTTTCGAATGTTGTATTCCCTCGAGGTCTGATAAACCGAAGGTCGACACTGTCTCGATTCGAAAGAACAAGCTCAAGCCGTCACTAAAGCGAGGATCGCTTTAGTGAGTCTATCGAGAGGTACAGGGCTCGTTGCCGCACGACAGACCAGCAAGTCGTCCGCGCAATAGTCACACCCCCCTAGGATATCAAATTTAAAATTTTGTTTTTGTAAATAGTAGTTATGTAGGTTATCAAATTTTTTAAATTACCAGCACTCCAGAAGAGAAAAAAAATAAATTAAATAATTTCCACTATCAACTATTAAACCAACTAGGATTGAAGGGCCCTTGACCTGTATGGTCGCCCTAGTAGTGAAAACTTGTAAAAATCGGACAAAATAAACTTGAAATTAATGCAAAAGAAAAATTGCTTCTTCCCTCATTCTTCTTTCCGCCGTCAGACTGTGAACACGGTTGGAAAGCAAGTTTCGGGCGTCGTTCGCGTCCTCAGTGCAGTTTTCATTGGGACACGAATGGAACAACACGCATATCGGAGCCACCGCAACTAAAGCCACTTTCAGTGTAGGAACCAGTGTCTGCATATTTCAATATACAGTCAACAACGCCGATCCTCAGAAGGATCCGTCATCGTTGAATTCTTCTTTGTGTGAATGTTTTTTTGACAATACATGCACGAATCTGGTTGAACGTGCATTCAGTTTTTCAATTACTTTTTCTACACTGATTCTCATCCACCTACTGACAGAAAATTCAATTTCGCTAGTGAAAAAATTCATTTCCATCAGAAACCCAACAAAAACATCCGAAAATTGCAAAAGTTGTATTTTTTTATTAGAAAACAATCATGATTCATCAACTGGAGGCGTCACATTGCCGTTTTCTTACACCAGTAATATAAAATTCATTTGTGATTTTTTAAATTCAATTTTCAAATACCTCTAGGTGAAATTGAATTTTGAAATGACACCAACAGTGGGTGAAACTGAATGCGTGCGTGTGTTGCACCCACTCTCTTCCTCGTCGCATTCGCACTCGAAGTCAGATTGGCTTCTTGCTAGCGGAGTTTGTTTTTGTTCGTTTTCGCACTGATCGGGTATCATTCGGCTGAATTTTTACGCCACTGGTAGGAACCACCCAGCTTCGTCATTTTTCACCATATATCCGTCTCTGCAAGTTAGTGCTCCGCTGTCATGGTTATCTAGCCTCCGCATAACGCGATCTTTCTGATTGCCGATTCTAAGCGTCACACCCATCGGCGTCCGCGCAAGGGATCTGCAGTGAAATACGGGCTGATGCGTGGCCTCAATTTTAACGCGATACATTTGCAGCTGCTGTATTATCAGGCTACCCCAAAACAAAGTGACCGCGATGAAGAGTGCCGCGGTTTCGTTATTGTTTTTTTTTTATCTTTATTAACGAGATTTTTAGCCCTGGGCTAGTTCATCTCGGGGTTTCGTTATTGTGTTGCAAGCACCCTTATGGAAGCATCTAGACCGACGCGACGAAAATCGCTGCTAAATCGTGCAACCGTGTTTCAGGCACGCTCTTAAAACTGTGCAGTGTACATGCAGCAAAATAACAACGAAATTGCGGCGATTATTCGTCGCAGTCGCTGTATTTTGACTGGCGTTCAATATTATACTACTGTGCAAAATGGCTCTTACAAGGGCCTCATATTATTCTACGAAAGAGTCAACAGGGAATTTCCTTCTCAAATATATAGCTGCCATGAATCTTAAGAATTCAACTTTCTTAATCCCTTCCCGACTAAGGGTACATAACAAAATTATATCAGCATATGTTATTATGTTATAAGTTTTTTTTCGAACATAGGTTGTTACAAACTTGATGTAGGATGTTGTTAAAATAACTAAAATTTTAACAAAGAGTGTATGAATAGTAACATAAACATAACAAAATGTGTTTTAATTCTATCAAAAACATATCAAACCAAGTTATAATGTTTGATTCAAAGTATCAAAATTATAATACTGTTCGATATACGATTATATTGTATATTATTGAAATGCATAACTATCTATTTATTTTGTTAAAAAGTTGTTAAAAATGAACAAAAAAATATCTTAAAGGGAAATAAAACACATTATGCTATATTTCTGTTTTATTATGTTCTGTGGATAACGGAGCCTAACAAAATTATATCATAATATGATATGCATATCATATTCTGATAAAATTTTATTATATTTTTGTTACAGGCCTGTAGTCGGGTTATGATGCTTGATATCGAAATTTAAACTATGGGAAATGTGAACCCAATTTCTAATTAGAAACTAACGATTAAGAATTGCAAATTATTTCAAAATTACCACTAGTCCATCCAAACGCGCCTAAGCATTTTACACGAGATATGTAAATCCCTGGCCAGGACAATAGTTTTGTATACACAACCCGAGCAAAGTTGAATAGCAAAATGTTAATAAATCTTGTTACCTGGTTATCATCATTTGATAACTGATTTTGTGATCATTTTGCCTGAATTAACAGCCAACATAACAAAAATGAGAACTCAAATTTGTTTGTCGAATAACAAAGTAATAGTATATTATGTTATCTATGAGTTCAACTAAATTTACAACATCATATTTTTTTTTAATTTTATGGTCATAAAGCACAGAACAATTTTTAGAAATGAGTGTTTTGGATTAAACTTACGTTTCAAAATAATTTTACGATATGTTGTATGACGAAAAGTCAACTTTGTTTATCAACACACACTTCGCAAAAAATGTTATGGGAAAGATGTGTGATAACATATTTTGTTATCAACCTGTTATCAATATTGTTAGTCACGGATACAATGATAACCAATTTTGTTATCATTCGGTTATCATTGATAACAGAATATCAAGTTGGTAACAGTGATAATGAATGTTGTTATCATTTTAATATCATCCAGTTATTCGCCTTTGCTCGGGAACTGGTGCTTTGTTTAATCAGATGGCGAAGCAAAGAGCATGAATGGGTGGAGATTCATCTGTTGTCTTAGAGGTTTTAAATAAACTCCCTGCGCCAGATTTGGCTTCATTCCTATTTACCAGTGTCTGCATATTTAAATATAGACCAATCCGATTCCCGATGTGGAAAAAAATCAGAAAATCGTTCGAAATCTTTAAAATGAAGAGCTAGCGCTTGAAATATGTAAAAAAAAGTAAAAAATTCAAAAGGGGGTACTTACTTGACACTTGATGGGCAACAATTCCTTGCTATTGCGTTGAATTTACGCCGAATGAAGAAGCTTTCTCCATTGGACCCGGTCCTGGGCCAATCGCTTCCAGTCGCCCTGAACGTTAAGCGACCTTAAATCCTCCTCAACTGCAAAAAGCCATCTGGTGCGCGGCCTTCCACGGAAGCGACGGCCTCTCCCTGGTTTTCTGCTGAATATTAGTTTAGCTTGACGTTCCTCTGACATGCGAGCTACATGCCCAGTCTACCGCAACCTGCCGTGTTTTATACGCTTAAGAATATCCATTTCATTATAGACTTGGTATAATTCGTGACTCATGCGACGCCGCCAGATGCCATTGTCCAATTTACCGCCGAATATTGTTCACAGCACTTTACGTTCAAAGACCCCAAAAGCTCTCCGGTCGACCTCTTTCAACGTCCAAGATTCGTGGCCGTACCGAGCTACCGGAAGAATAAGAGCCTTGTACAACGCGAGTTTGGTCTTCGTCTGTAAGCTGCGGGACTTTAGATGGTTACGAAGTCCGTAAAAAGCCCGACTCGCAGCTGCAATACGCCTTTTAACCTCGCGGGTAACATCATCATCGCAAGTCACTAGAGTTCCAAGGTACACAAAATCTTCAACTACTTCAAAAATATCACCACCTATCACCACCTCACTACCAACATCACCTTTGGGCCCACGATGACTACCAGCGACCATGTACTTTGTCTTTGTGGTATTAATAATGAGCCCAATTCGCGTTGTCTCCCTTTTAAAAGGCACGTATGCCTCTTCCACGGCTCGGCGATCAATCCCGATAATGTCGATATCGTCCGCAAAACCAAGGAGCATATACGAACACGTGATAATAGTGCCATTCCTATACACGCAAGCTCTCCTTATTGCTCCCTCTAAGGGGCGATCCATTAATTACGTAAGACAATTTTCAGGGTTTTTCAACCCCCCCTCCCCCCATGGTAAGATTTTTTGTATGAAAATTAAAAATAAATTGTATGGCGCGTAAGAAATACCAAACCCCCCCTCCCCCCATAAACCCTTACATAATTAATGGACAGCCCCTAACGCTATGTTGAACAATAGGTTTGACAGTGCATCGCCCTGCTTCAATCCGTCTAAGGTTACGAAGGATGTGGAAATCTCATCTGCAACCCGTATACTTGATTTCGATCCTTCCAACGTTGCACGAATCAGTCTAATCAGCTTCGTCGGAAAACCATGTTCCATCATTATTTCCCCCAACTCGTTTCTCTTAACTGAATCGTACGCCACCTGGAAATCAATGAACAGATGATGAGTCTGAAAGTTGTACTCCCGGAATTTATCAAGGATCTGTCGCAGGGTAAACATTTGATCCGACGTCGATCGGCCCTCACGAAAACCAGCTTGGTATTCGCCGACGAAGGACTCTTCAAGCGGTCTCAATCTGTTGAACAGAATACGTGGCATTATTTTGTACGCCGAATTGAGGAGCGTTATTCCTCGGTAATTGGCGCACTCCAATCTATGCCCTTTTTGAAGAGAGGGCAGATGAGGCCATCCATCCAGCTAACAGGCAGTTCTTCTTCCTCCCATATCCTTAGTAGTATATGGTGAATTATTCTATGCAGCTGCTCACTATCGTGCTTGAGAAGTTCGACCGGGAGCTCATCCTTCCCAGCAGCCTTGTTGTTCCTCAGCTCTTTAATTGCCTTCTTTACCTCATCTAGAGATGGAGGCTCCACAGCTTGACCGTCATTGTCGATGTTCATTCTGTTCTCCGATGCTCTATCGTTCCCTCCATTCAGTAACGTTTCGAAGTGCTCTTTCCACCTGGCAGTCACCATCGTTTTATCTGTCAGCAAATTACCTTCACGGTCGTTGCACATGACAGGAGACGGCGCTGATTTCCTCCGCACGCCATTAACAGTTTCATAGAATCGTCGCATATCGTTCTGTTCCATACAGTTTTGCGCCTCGGCTATCACGTTCTCATCAAACTCTTTTTTCTTCCTGCGATGGATTCGCTTTTCGGCTGATCTTGCTCCCCTGTACCGCTCTCTGTTCGTCGAACCATCCGCTTCTGGGGCGCCTTCGAGCAGTACATATCACTTCTCACGCTTTATCACTCACCACTCCTTGGATTGCATCCCATAGATTGTTGAGGTCATTGACCTCACTTATCGGCTCGTCCAGCTTTTGGTGGTATTCAGCTGTAACACCGTCTGCTGAGAAGCGCTGGATATTGAATCGCATTGTTCGCTGTGGTCTTGAATTCGCCACAGTCGATAACCGCGCTCGAATTTTACTGGCAACGAGGTAGTGATCCGAGTCAATGTTAGGACCCTTGAAACTCCTAACATCGATGCCATCTGAGAAATGTCGGCCATCGACCAGAATATGGTCTATTTGGTTGCAAATATCACCATTTGGATGCCTCCAGGTGTGCTTCCGAATATCCTTGCGTGCAAAGTAGGTGCTGCTGATTATCCGGAGTGAAAAAAATAGACACTCCGGATAATCGAGTCCGACCTGTACAACATTTCATAATCAGCCGCTGGATACCAGAGCAGACGCTGTTTGAGCCGCACCTCCTGGTGAACAGACGCTCGGGACGCACCCCCTCACTCTAGCTGATGTCAGAAGGACAACAGTGCCCAGTTTGCACTACCAGCTAAGTACGCAACCCTTAGCTGGCGGTCTTTGTCATCGTTAGACCCGTGTGGAAGCGTGAGTTAGGGACTTGCGAGGACCAAAGCTATGTTGGACGCTCCTTCCTGGTTGTCGACTCACCATTTTACAACCCAAAAGGGGTATCCATCATTTTACCCCCTAGCTTCGTCAGTGTTAGAGATAGATCTTTTCCATCTTCGACAAACTTTCATGAAATTATGTCGCCTACAATACTTTCTTAGACAGTTTTCAATTTTGATAATAAATAAAAAAGTTATTTTTTTCTCAGTGTGTATCACCCTAAGTGAAAAGAGTAGAGTAGTGTTTGATCTTTCGACCTTGACGCTTGCTCCTGTGGGGGCGAGCGATGAGGGCAGGATCAAACATGTCGCGCGTCGGTAGTGAAGCAGTGAAAAAGTGATCGGTTCGTTAGTAGTGTTTGATCCTTCGACCTTGACGCTTGCTCCTGCCGGGGCGGGCGATGAGGACAGGATCAAATATGTCGCGCGTCGGACGAGTAAAGTGAAAAAGTGTCGCGTTCGTCTAGTCCTTATATGTAGGTATGATTTTTCAACAAACTATGAATGGTTCGTCACTGTGAGTGTCGACATAAACTCTGATTCATGAATTATTAATATTTAACTTTTTTTTTCAAAACACCCCTTTCTTTTTACCTTTATTTTTGTAATTAAAAAAACTTTGAATGGTTCGACACTACAAGTGTAGACTTCCGAAAGGTTCACTTTATTCAACAAACTTTGGATGGTTCGTCACTGTAAGTGTCGGCATAAGAATAGGAGTGTTAGGAATGTTACATTTAGGTATTTGTTCAACAAACTTTGAATGGTTCGTCACCTCAGGTGTCGGCATAATCATGTTTATATCTCACAAATAATTATTTATCATGGTCTAATCGCTTATCAAAGTGAATTCTGTGACCCAACGATCCTCCCCATTAACAAACATCCCTCCCAGTAACCTTTGTGGAGATGCAGAGGCAAACACGGTCTCCAAATAGCAAAGGTTACACACTAACATTTCTTCCCTCAATCCCACCTGACTGCAAGGACGTGGCCGGCGCCGTTATTGACCCTGTATAAATAGAGGCACTGAATTATGCATACTGAAGAAGATTATGGCCAATCCCAGTCATACTTCTAGTTGATTCTTTGTGCATTTTCACTGACTTCGGTCAATCACGGAATAGCAACCATTGATATGTGTAGTCAGTCTAAGCTAAGCTAAGCTAAGTGTGTATCACCCTAAGTGAATGTTTTTTTCAGTGTCTAAATGAAGTACTCAACAAATGATGAAACTTAGTAGAATATGTCGAAACGCTGAGATTCTACCCCATTACCCCGAAAGCCATTTTCCCAAATGCCATCACCCCGAATCCCATTATCCCGAATGTACCATTACCCCGAATTCCATCACCCCGAATGCTATTTTCCCGAATTTACAATTATCTTGACATGATGATATTGATAACATTTTCTCATGATACTGGAATTCGGGGTAATGTCATTCAGGGTGATGGGTCGTTCGGGGTTTTGGAATTTGGGGTAATGGCGTTCTGGTTAACGGCATTCGAGGTAATGGGGTAGAGTCAAACGCTAAACCCAATAGTTTCAGCACAAACACACATGTCAGACTCGTTTTTGTCCCACTGTGCGTTGTTTCATAAACACAGTTATTAAAAAGTACTGTCAGAATATCGTAATCAATTATTGCCGTTCTACAAAATGGCTCTTCTCAGTACCAGTAGATCATTTCACAAAAGAGTTTTAACATAAATAATATTCGAATAATAGAACTTCTTCCCTTATTTCCGTCAAATAAAACGATAATATATCACTCACCGTACGAGGTGTTTACCGCCAATCTTCAATAATGTAACGAACAAGTTATTTACTTTGGGTAAAATTTTAACTAGATTTGATTTGATATAATTCCAACTCAATTTGGTATACTGACGGTGCGGCATCATGTCAGCTCATGCTCATCCGAATCGTTTACATAGCAGCGGGTAAGGGTTTGATTTCCATGGAGCTCTAAGTCATATCTATCGAAAATAAGCTATAAGGATTATAATAATCTCTGGGTTTAGTAATAGAGAATAGTCTCAGTTCCATTAGATTTTTATTCTTAACAAAGTCATGATCAGTGAATGGTTGCGTGTATTGTGATTTGGTCCTTATTTCAGACATCATATTAGAAACTGATCACACTCAAATCTTTCTCTGTTGATTCCTATTCTAAAGAGTGCTTTTGAATATTTTGAAAATTTCTTCAGGTGCAATGATTTTGTGAAATCGGTACAAGTGAAAATTCGCATTTGACAAGGAAGTACAAGTGCTGAAATTGAATATTTTCCGCATTCGGGATATCATTGGTGTTGTACATCAGCACTATCATCTAATACATTCGGCCCTTTTCAGGACCTTTAAGAGTTTGCTTATAAGTTGTTTTGAATAATATTTCTTATAACGAATATCACTATATCACTCTAATCAATTTTAGTAAAATCGAAATATGCTACGTTAAGGTGAAGATGAATCGAAGCCAAAGTTCAAAATTTCAAGAGCACGGATCTGGAGAACCAAACATCTGTTTGAGCTGAAAACCTAATCGATTGATCTAGTGACCAATCGATTAAGTTTTCAGCTTAAACGGATGTTTGTTTCTCCAGATCTGTGCTCTTGAAAATTTGAGGTTTGGCTTCGATTCATCTTCACCTTAAACTGAACTATTTGTAAAACCGCCCAAAACAATCGGCCCTTCATAAGGATTATTTCCGAAATCAGATTCATTTTCAACCAGCCTAAGGTTATCCAACGTCAACACTGCGGTCGTGTCTTGCACACAACTCCTCCAACTTTTTTATCAGAAAAAAGGAAAAACATTACATACCTGCCAACCTTATCCGCCTTTTGTTGGTGGAAGTAGAAAATTTCCGAGTCGGAGAAATGTCAGAATAGAAAAGCAAATCAAAACAAAAAAAAAAACAAAGAAAAATTAGAAGCACGTTGCTATTCAGAATATTTCTCTACGTAACAATGCTGTCAGATCATAAGATTGCACTTTGATATCACACTTCAAAGTGTAACACTTTAAAAATGTGCTGTTCTATTTGGTGTACGATGTACCTTATATATTTCAATTCAGCTTTTGGGCAATCTTATCTGTTTTCTACACATTAATCATCTTTTTTTTTCTGAAAAAAAAGCAAATTAAATGGGCTATATATGAGGATTTGTTTTGTTTTGTGACAAATTACCCTGGAATTTCTTACTGTTTTGACCTTAACAAGCTATTAAATATAGAGAAACAGCCAAAACAACCATTGTAATGACTCTATTTTAGGAATATACTAAAAGTTTTAAAAAGTTTTAGAAAAACTTAAAATTAGTAAAAACTTTGCTTAAATTTTTTGAAGCTAGATAAAAATAATTATGAAATTATATTTCTCTGGTGCATGGACGATCCAATGAGCTTCGTAGCCGTGCGGTTAGTGTTATAAAGCATTTAGCCGTATCGAGTCAAGGACTGTGGGTTCGATTCCCGCTTCAGGCCGGAAAACTTTTCGTGAGAAATGTTTTCCGACTGTGCCACTGAGCGTTGCATGCTAGTCCGTTGTCTAGTGTGGTGCTTCCATCAAAGGGCAAACATTAACGTGTAGGTGCCTTTAAAAATTAATTACAAGAAAAAATATTAGTTAATGCTGAGATTGTTATAATTTTAGTTTTGTTAAAAATAACCCACAGAATGGAAAACATTTTTACAACTAATTTACTACATAAGACCATTTCCAGCGAAATTTCCCTGTAGAAATGCTGTATTTCTCGTACATAGCTCTTCAAAGTTATTCGATGTTTTAAAAAGTACCCTTCCTAATAGCCTGACGGTTAGATTTCATTTCTGGAATTAAAACGAAAAAATTGAATTACTAGCTATATAACGAGCGAAACCCTTTCTCAGTATAATGAAATTCAATATCGGAGCCATCATTTGCATCAAACGATGATATCAACCGCTGCGGAATGGGTCGTTTCAAGTGCAATTTTCGATCCATACGAATACTGGATATCGAACATAAAATTTCCACTCACAGACGATCCAAGGAGAATACCATCGTCGTCATCCAGTGGCGCACTTCAGCAGTGATACCTAAGAGTGCATCTGATGGTTATGATTTGGATCCATTCTCGGTATCATCGTTTCCAAAAAGCAGTACGATTGCAGCAGCGTTCTTTTCTGCTGACGACGAACGACGACGATGCGATAGTTCGATTGGAAGCCACCCACTACTCCAATGTGACACTGACTGGTGGAAATTCTCGCATATGGGGATGGGAGGAAAGCACGGCGGAGTAACCGCACCATATCCAGACAGACAGCCAGACAAATAGACGGTTTGAATGGCCATAAAATGCTGGTTTCCATTGTACGTGTCATGCTATCGACTGCATCTACAAATCAAAGTTAATTTCAATTATCGGACCAAACACACCCGCAGATCGGCTGCACCAGTAACAGCAACAGGGCAATAGAGACTCTCTGCCATGTATTGTAGGTGCCGTCCAGCAGTTACATAATTTCCAATGATCTTCCCATGGCATTGATGATGATGGTGCTCGCTTGTTTTGTGACAGTTTATTACAAACGGCACTCGTCGATGCTCGAAATGGAAGTGTTAATTACGAGGCCAACATTTGAGGGGGTGTGTGGCACGAGCATGTGGAGTCACGGAACATGAGAGGAGAATGATTCTCCGATGATTATTGAAAACGATTCGGAGAGGCAAAGGGTAATGGACAGTTATGTTCCGTAAAAGGTCATAAATTAACTTAACACAGTTGGATTCTACTGGTGCGAAATAACTGGTTTTCATGGCAAATTGATTATTACTCCGACGTGATGCTATTGCGATGGGAAATTGTTAATTTCCTGAAGTTGAACATTTTGTATCGGATTCCATCGAAAACGAACAGTGAGGTGGGCAATGCAATAAAAAAGTTCAAAAACTAACAAGCGTTTCGCTAATGAGGGCACTATGGGCGATCAGGTGGCCAATAATCGAAAAACTGACTTGTTCTCATAGGTTTCTCTTGTACATCGTTCCATAGTAAACACATCTATTAAGTTATTCCTGGAATATGATGGCACGATCTATTATATTTTAATTGATACAGTATATCAAAGTTAGAGTTTAAAGAAGAATGAATAATTCAGTACAAACACAAGGTACGCATTGAGTAGAATATACTGCATAATCGTAATATTCTATACAAATCTTTATACGCTGTCCGAAAGCTTATTCAAAAACCCATCTGAGAAAAAAAAATAAAATAAAAATTTGTACTTTAAGTCCGAAAAATGTTGGGAGTGCACTGAAAAAAATAAATTTGATTCTATATCGAAACTTTACGCATCCCATACTTTTTGGTCCCACTTTTTTTTTCTATCTTTATTAACGAGATTTTTAGCCCTGGGCTAGTTCATCTCGGGACCAACGGCTTTATTTCCCTTCCGAAGGAAGTCAACACTAGAACTTTTTACGTCATAAGCGACTATGTCGGGGATGGGATTCGATCCCAGGTCCTCGGCGTGAGAGGTGAGTGTTCTAACCACTACACCAGGTCCGTCCCCGTTACTTGTCCCACGTTGTCACAGGCTAACATGTATTTCCAAGGGTACTTTTATTTCGCTATAGGCCTCATTCAAAAAATAAGTCTCGAAAACTTGTTTTTGAAAATAAAACATCAAATTTATATAACAAAACTCATAAATACGACATGAGATGGAACAAATATTTTTGGTCGCCTGTCTGTATGGAAACCGCCCATAGTGGAGGGGTACAACCGCTAAGGGATGTAAATGATATTTTGTTCGGTTTTGAGATAAGAACCAACAAATAGTAACTGTTTTCAAGATTTCGACAGTAGTTTCGGGTGGTTTTTCGGTCTAATAGGGAAAAAAATACATAAATCATGGATGAATGGAATGGATAAAAATTCCGAACACATATTAACAAGGCACAACACATTTGCTGTGTAGACAATGTTCAAATTTTTCACATATCGTGGAAAGTTGTTGGGAGCTTGTTTATCAACAAAAAACGTTCAATAACATCATAATAGACGATTATCTATAGAATTAGTACAAAATTTAAGCAAAATAATCATTTTGTTGTCAAATCGTATTGCTTTCTAACAGTGTCCAGAGATGCCCCATTTTTGTTTTGAAGGACACATATCTTTCGTTATTCAAGCATTTTTTTTTTATTTCTTGATGGATTTGCTTCAAATTTTGCGCATTAGTTACGTACATGTACAACTTAGATATATGCAAGAATTATCGAAATCTATACATATTCCTTAGAGCTAAAAATCCTCAAATTTGAAAAATGTGGAAATAGTGTCACACAGTTGACGGTAACGAGAACAAAAACTTGAAGAATGTATTCTGAAAATCTTCATGGAAACTTATAAGGTATTCATTCGGGTATTTAATTAATTTTTTTCTGAAAATTTCGCCAAGTATCCATAAAATTCATAAATGTTCACCGCAATTTCAGTCAGGTAATACACCCCAACCTCTTTTTAAGACCGTTATCGGGGGGTCGTAAACAAAATCGGTCGTAAAAAAATAGGGTTATAAATATGTTTTTGAATAATGCAATGTCTAGATGCGGAAATACTGGTTCAAGATATTCGGCAAAGTTGAAGCATGGGTTGAGTACTTTCCAAAATGGCCGTTCAAGTTTTGATAATATGGTAATAGATGGCAACACTGCTCGATTGTTAACATAAGAGTCAATTTTATGGGGGTGTGATATGTAAATACTAATTTTTTTTAAAGATAACGATACCGAATGTTCATTAAAGTTGAAGGAAGTGTTGCGTGCTATTCAGTCGGCCAAACCACAAATGTTCATGTGGCTGGCAACACAGTTTAAGAAGAATAAAGAAAAGATCAAAACCATAAAACTTGAACGGATAGAAAAATAGAATGCTTAGCAACATAGCAATACTGCCCATAACTGCATATTTGTAACATTCGACAAAAGTAGGCATGGAGTAAATAGAGCAACAAGTGTGCGTTTTGTGGCAGTATGGGAAGAAACTAAAATTCATAAAAATTCCTAGGAACTCAAAAATGCTTATTTGAGGCTGAAATTGTGTACAGCTAGTATTGCATATTAGGTGAATAGCCGAAAAATATTTCTGATGGAAATTTCATTGCTACTACATTACTAAGCGCATGTATAATCTCAATGTGACTGTTATGCGGTTATAATTGCCAATGTGACAAAACAACTTGGTTTTTTTTTCGAATTTTCTAGAACAATCTCACAGATTTCAGTAAGTTGATCGAAAGTATTTGTCATTTGATGACTCTCCCCGGTATTAACTCTAAATTGTCAAAAATGTCGAATGTGACTGTTATGCAGTTATGGGCAGAATACTCTTCAATTGTAATCCAGTTTTTCATGTAAGGTTCAACATTTTGTCGTAGCTGGCAACACTGCTTAGGTGAAATTACGCCATCAGGCAGTACAAGCGTGCATGCAACTTTTGTTTTGCGGATATCTCAGGATCCTGACCACTTAGAAAGATGGCGTATTCGGCAAAGTTGTTCAGTAGCTCAAGGACTATCATTATTCTAGCCAAGAGATTCGAGATTTTGCCACCAGGCGGCGCTAGTGAGCATATAATTTTTGTTTTGCTTTGCCGAAGACGCCATCTTTCTATGTGGTCAGGATCCTGAGCTATCCGCAAAACAAAAGTTTCATGCTCACTAGCGCCGCCTGGTGGCAAAATTTTAACAATGATAGTCCTTGAGCTACTGAACAACTTTGCCGAAGAAGCCATATTTCTAAGTGGCCAGGATCCTGAGACAATCGCTAAACAAAATTTCGATGCTCTCTAGCACCACCTGGTGGCAAAATTTTGAATCTCATAGCTTTTGTAATGATAGTCCTTGAGCTACTGAACAATTTTGCAGAAGGCGCCATCTTTCTAAGTGGTAAGGATTCTGAGCTATCCGCAAAATAAACGTTCTATGCTCACTAGCGCTGCTTGGTGGAAAAATCTCTAATCTCTTGGCTAGAATAATAATAGTCCTTGAGCTACTGAACAACTTTACCGAAGACGTCATCTTTCTAAGTGGTCAGGATCCTAAGATATTCGCAAAACAAATGTTTCATAAGTAGATGAAAAAAACCGAATTTAGTACTATACCATTTAATTCCACTAGAGTTTGTATCCTTTGACAGATACGCGTATTTCGACCTCAACTGTAAGGCCGTCTTCAGTGTCGTGTACTAGTACACGACACTGAAGACGGCCTTACAGTTGAGGTCGAAATACGCGTATCTGTCAAAGGATACAAACTCTAGTGGAATTAAATGGTATAGTACTAAATTCGGTTTTTTTCATCTACTTATAGGTATTCTACTAAACAGCTCGAAGATTTATTATCAAATGTTTCATGTTCACTAGCGCCGCCTGGTGGCAAAATTTTGAATCTCATAGCTTTTATAAAGATAGTCCTTGAGCTACTGAACAACTTTGCAGAAGGCGCCATCTTTCTAAGTGGCCAGGATCCTGAGATAACAGCATAACTAAAGTTCTATGCTCACTAGCGCCACCAGGTGGCGAAATCTCGAATCTCTTGGCTAGAATAATGATAGTCCTTGAACTATTGAACAATTTTGCTGAACATCATGATCCTCTATCTTGAATACTTTTTAAGATATTGATAATTTATAAAAACGGTCGTTAATCTGAATTTCAGTCGTAAAACGAACCGTCGGTAAAAAAACGGTCGTAAAAAGAGGTTGGAGTGTATTAAAAAAAAACATTACAATTAGGGAAGGTACCGGTATTCGCCATGTACCAGTTATTTGCCGTCTCGGAAAATATATCATTTTACGACATATATGGCTGCCAATCGTTTAGTGTTCATTAAATTGCTTTAGGATGATACGAAATCATTCTTAAATACCTCCAAATTTGCTCAAAAATTGATAGTAAAAAATTGTTTTATTCAAATATTTCCTCCTTTGCACCTTGTTTCGCCATGGTGTTCCTAACTCGTTACCGTCCATAAGAAATCAACGTTGGTGGCGAATTCAGAAATAAAAATTAAAAACGTGGTGAACACTGGTGCAAGTGGTCTAGCATTCGCCACCAAAATGTTTGATACAAAAACAAATTTTCTGATTAGATTTATATTTTTCCTGCTGAACATGGATTGAAAGCGTTCGTTTAACGTATTGCAGCCATTCCATGAAAACCCGATCTAGTGGGTCACCAAATTCCGTGAAAATTTGCTATTTTGTCCCTTATCCGAAATAAAGATACACATGTTTTTGGATTTTTTTTTATTAAAGTGATCATTTCCAAAATAGGGTGACTAGAAAAACCGCGAGTTTGCATTTTTGACGTTGGATAACGTCTTACGGCAACATATGGGGGTACAATTCAGAAAAACGAAAAATTGAGCATGTAACGAAAAATGGTCAGGTTTTGACCGCTAATAACTCAGTCATTTATCGATAGATTTTCAATATTTATCCATGAATCGATTGGAAATTTATCTATGCGTCGATTCAAATGAGGGACACTATTGATTACACAGCGTAACAAAAATGACATTTTTGCGTGTCTCAAGGATCAAATTTTGTGTCTCTAGTAGATTTGGGGTTGCTGAATCTGGTGCCATTTTCAGAAATGTTCCAGCACGTCACAATTTTTAGCTACAGGTCGCCAAAGTTGTATATAACACTGGTTTTATTCACGTTTACATGAAATTTACAGTAAAATTTATCAAAATGTTTTGTAATCTAATCCACCAAACATGCAAAATAGAACTTGAGCTTTCATTTCAGACAAAATTTGATTGAAATAGCTCGATTAAATTTCGATTAAACCGATTTTTTCAACATGCTTGCAGTCTCCATACAAAATTCTTCGTTTCTTCTATATGGCAAAATACAAAAAATCTCTAAACCATTAAACAATAACTTTTCCGCATCGAAAGTATTTCAAACTTTGATGATAAGTATTGTGATACACATAAAGTTTGAGTTCTGTGGCAAATTAATCCAATGTATTACCTTACAAGCTGGCAAACTTGCATGCAAGTTGACTGAAGTAGTCATTTTTTGCATTTTCAACAGTCAATGTCTCAAAAACTAGACGTGCTATGATATTTCTGAAAACGGCAATGGATTCAGCAACCCTTTATAAAGTGAAAAGCGGTATTTTGGTGCTGGAGACAAAAACGTGTTCCGCAGTGTTATTAGCAAAAAACTATTGAAAAATCGTTAAATGTTGACCCCTTTCTTATCTAACCAATCACGTTCAAGCACATTTTTCGGCTCCGCTTCCCACCAGGGCCGTACATTTTCATTTCATTGAAAGCATTTTCAGTCCCCAACTGACTGACTCAAGCTTGCCTTTGAGTTGAAACTCTACTGTTTCGTTTCAATCCGACGAACCTTTCCTTTCATCGCAGCAAGCGTAGTCTCTCATCTCTTTCGTGCTGCTTATGCGTCGCGCGTCATAAATCGGAGCCTCACCGCAGCAAGCTGGTCTTTCAATCGGTAGTCTCTAACTTTAGGAGCTGATTAATTCAAATGAACGACGTGGTGGCCCGTATAGTATCTGCATCTTAATTAATTACTCAACAAGTTACATAATTACACAGCAAAAAATAGGTCAAATGCAATTTGAAACATTTTGATAGATTTCAATGAAATTAAATGAAACGAAATTCTTACTCTTTCATTTTACCTTTCTTGTTCGTTGCTTTCAATTCGGATAACGAAACGAATGAGTATGGAACGAAAAACAAAGCGACGCAGTTGTTCGTCACCATCGAGACGACACAACCAAGCCTTCGTGTTTCACAAAATGCTTTCGAAAATGTACAGCCCTGCTTCCCACTATAAAAGCGCACCGCACCCTGCTTCTTCCCTCATCATCATCATCAGTTTACGGCCAGCATTCAGTGCGGTCAGTCGATAGCAGTCTCTCTCGTGTAGAAAGTTTTCCGAGCGCGTTGTCAAGTGGTTTTTCGTTCAACCCAAGCATGGGTTAACCAGGCCCCAGCGGTGGCCAAAAGCAGGGCGGAAAGCGGCCGGCCGATATCCACGTCGATGGAGGTCAAGTGAAAAAGTTGCTAGCCAGCAACCCGTACTCGCTACTTCCTGAGGATGGAGGTAGTAAAGTTGAGAAGAAGGAGAAGCTCCCTCCATTCTATGTGAAGGGGCAGCCGCGAGAACTACTCGCCAAGTTAAACGAACAGGTCCGCAAAGGCCTGCGTGCTGAATTCCGACTTTGCGCCGACGGAGTGAAAATCTCCGTTGCAACAGCAGCACACTACCAATCAGTGGCGGAGACACAACAAGTGTGGAAGGTGGAACATTTCACTCACGATATTCCGTCGAAGAAGCCCCTCAAGGTCATCATTCGCGGCCTCTACGATGTCGACGTTTCCGAGGTGGAAGCGGAACTGAAGCACAACAACCTGCAGCCGATGAAGGTCTTCAAAATCGCTCGGCACAACGAGGCCGTAAAATGTCGCGACCAATTGTACTTGGTACATTTGGTAGGCGGCTCCACGACCATCAAGGAACTCCACAATGTCAGAACCCTCATCAGCGTCGTCGTGCAGTGGGAGCGCTACAAGCCGGTTCATCGCGATGTCACGCAGTGTACCAGCTGCTTAAATTTTGGTCATGGCTCGCGAAATTGCCATATGAAAGCCCGCTGTGGAAAGTGTGGCGATCAACACGGCACGGCACAGTGCATCGTCGACACAACTGGAAAGCAACCCGTCTGCGTCAATTGCGGTGGCGCCCACACATCGACTAGTCGTTCGTGTCCCAAGCGGGCCGAATTCATCGCACTCCGGAAGAGAGCAAGCCAGCCGAAGCAAAACAAGAAGAAGCAACCTGAAATTGACCTGGAAACTGGGTTCCCACCGCTGCCTCCCCCCAGGGGCCGCCTGTCCAGCCTGCCAACCGGGGCGTCAAGCAACGCAACCCCAACGCAAGCAGAATCGTACATCCCCCCTCCAGGTTTCTGGGGAAGCCAGCCCGGCCCCACGTCGCCGGCTCCGTCATCCGACAACATGACTCAAATCATCGCTCACCTGACCACGTTGGTGAGTGACCTGCAGAAAATGATGGTGCAAATGATGCACTTTATGATGAACTTTAACATTCACTCTCAACGCCCTTAACTGGAACGCCCACTCTGTGGGTAACAAAAAGCTGGAATTCATCGACTTCCTGCGACACCAACAAATCGATGTTGCGTTTATATCGGAAACGCATCTCAAACCGGAGACTACATTCAGCCTTCCCGATCACATCATAGTCCGACTCGACCGGGTCGGTGACCAAAAGGGTGGTGGCGTAGCCATCGCCATCAAGAGGGAGCTCCAGTTCAAGTTGCTTCCTGATTTCCGGCTAGCGTTTGTGGAAGCTGTCGGTATCGAGCTGGTAACGCCTGATGGTCCCATCGCAGTCATCGCCATCTACTGCCCCGCGCAGTGCAAAGAGTCAGACGGATCAACCGTAAGTTTTAAGAACGACCTCCAAAAGTTGACCCGCCGCAATGGTAATTTTATTATTGCCGGCGACCTGAACGCGCGCCATTCAACATGGGGCAATCTACGAGTGAACAAGAACGGAGCGGTGCTGGCCGAGGGTCTGCAGGCAGGACATTACGTGGTCCTCCATCCGGATTCACCCACTTTTTTCTCACCAAGCGGTGTGGGATCCACCCTCGATATCGTGCTAACCAACATGGCGGAGAATTGCTCTGCCCTCCGCGCCATCACTGACCTATCGTCCGACCATCTCCCGGTGGTGTTCGAGGTAGACAAAGCCGTCGAGCAACGCCAGCAACTCTGGCGAAAGAATTATCATCGAGCGAACTGGATCCAGCTACAGCGCTACGTGGAGGAAAGTGTGGCCGAAAACCCCGCACTAGCAACGAAGGATGACATCGACAACCTGCTGCAAACCCTCTCCGATAGCATCGTCGTAGCAGAGCAACGGTTCATCCCAACTACCCCGATGACATGTAAGTTTACCAACCTTGACGATGAAACCAGACGTATTATTTCCCTTAGGAACTGTATCCGTAGGCAGTTCCAAAGAACACGTAATGTTGCTAGGAAGATCTTGTACAAAAAATTGAACAAAATCATCGCCATTCGGGTGGATAAAATTAGGAATAGGCAGTTTGCTAGAGAAATTAGGAGCTTACCGAACTATTCTAGGCCCTTCTGGCGTCTGACTAAAGTTCTAAAGAACAAGCCTAAGCCTATCCCGCCTCTTAGGCTAGATAACGAGGTTTATTTTACTCCAGCTGAAAAAGCAAACTTAATTTCGAAACATTTTATGGCTTCACATAACTTGGGCCGAGATATTGCCAGCCCGATGGAAGCACCGGTGTCTGAAAGCGTCTCCCAGCTTGCTACTTCGCGTAGTGAGCTTCCGGAGAACCGAAAAATTACATTGGATGAGTTGGTACACTGCATCAAGTCCACTAAAAATATGAAAGCACCGGGTTTCGACGGTCACTTCAACATCGTCCTGAAACATTTGGGACCAAAAGCGCATACCCTCCTGATGAACATCTTCAACCGTTGTCTGGAGCTGGGGTACTTCCCAACAATGTGGAAGCGATCTAAGGTGGTACCGATCCTGAAGCCAGGAAAGGATCCCACAAACTCGTCAAGTTATCGCCCGATCAGTTTGCTCTCCTCGCTCAGCAAGCTATTCGAGAAACTTATCTACACCAGGCTACTCGAACATACCGAAGCAAACGACATCCTTTTGGAGGAACAATTTGGCTTCCGTCGGGGTCACTCGACAGTGGACCAGCTAAAACGAGTCTCGAACTTGGTCAACCAGGCCAAATCAGTCTCCAAAACAACGGTCATGGCGCTACTGGACATAGAAAAAGCGTTTGATAACGTTTGGCACGACGGCTTAGTGCACAAGCTTGTCCAATTCCGTTTCCCAACCTATCTGGTGAAAATTATCTCGGACTACCTGAAAAATAGGACATCACACGTCAGCATAGGCAATGCACTTTCCGAACCATACGAAATTCCCGCCGGAGTTCCACAGGGTAGCATTCTGGGACCGGTATTGTACAATCTGTACACATCGGACATTCCCCCTCTGCCAGAAGGCGGAACGTTGTCTCTGTTTGCTGATGACTCGGCAATCAGTTACAAAGGACGGGTAATGCGCACTCTCGTCGCGAAACTCCAGAAGGGTCTGGATGCGTACACGAAGTACCTCGCCGACTGGAAAATTTGTGTGAATGCGGCCAAAACACAAACGATCGTTTTTCCACATCGCAACTCAGACCGGCTCAAGCCTACAGCAACGATCAAGGTTTTGAACATGGACATCGACTGGTCATCAGTAGCCCGCTACTTAGGCCTATTATTTGACAGCAAGCTCCTCTTCCGTCAGCATGTGGAAGACCGAGTCGCTAAAGGAACACTCATTTTGAAGCCACTATACCCGATCATCAACCGCCGGTCAAAAGCATCCACCGTCAACAAGTTGGCTGTCTACCGACATATTGTTGTGCCCATGCTGGAATATGGGGCCCCAGTATGGAAAGGATGCGCTCAAACGCATAGGAAGAAGCTTCAAACCCTCCAAAACAAATTTTTGAAGATGATATTCAAACTACCGACACGCACTCCGACAACCGAGGTTCATCGGCTGGCAAATCTCGATTTAGTCGATAATAGATTGCAAACGATTACCAACAGGCACCAAACAAGAGCTCATGTTTCAGAGTACGAACAAATAAGAAATCTCTACCCATAGTTTTAGTAATTAGGATAAGTTAGAATTAGGTAAAAAGAAAAATCTTAACAAAACGCTAAATGCTGATATGTACAAAGACAAAAGTCACACATTAAACAGGCAAAATGCCTTCGAAATACTGACTGAAGAATGAATAACGTTATTGTTGACCACTTGAAATGTAAAATTATTGATGTAAAGCAAGCAAAACGAGTAATAAAATGAAATTTAATGTCATGCTTCTTCCCTCATTCTTCTTTTTGCGGTCGGACTGTGAACACGGTCGGGCGAGTCATTTTCGCTTTGCGTTTGCTCCCGCCGTCACAGTTCAATTTGTGTCGTCGGAAGAGGAAGACGCAAGATTGATTTGGGGCGGCGATGACGATCGCTTTGGAACTTCTCCGAGTGGTGAACTACTGCCGCTCGGAAAAGCGCCCAAGCCATCGTTATTGCCACCGCAAATTTATCCGCGCATGCAGATTTCGACTCGTGATAAATTCAGCTTCGGTGGTCAAGAAATAAGCCCGCTAGGAACGAAATACCGCAGGCCCTCTGAGTTCGCTGATCCGAGGAGCTGCTGCTAATCGAGCGTCGGATTGGTGAAATCACACAAGATTTCAAGAGTGAGCATCGTTTCCAGATTTCGACTTATGCCCGGTGATTCACAACCCGCTGGTCTTGTGCGCCATCCACGTCTTGAAACATTTAGCTGGTTCGTCGTATAAGCAAATCGGCGCTTTTCAGGGCCATCAAATGTGTTGAAAAGAGTTAAAAGAATAATATTTCCGACCTTATTACATCTTATATTTCTCAATCAATCTCACAGCTTCAAACAAAATTTAATTTGTCATGAATAATTGATGGCACGACAATTTGATACTGTATTCGCGGACGCAGCTGCAGTGCCGTCGGGGTGAGTGCTCAACATTTAACAACGATTGTAAAATAGAGTGTCATTTCCAACAGCTTCTTAGACTTGCCATATTTTATGAGAACATATGTAACAAAATTGCGACATATTTAGAATGCTTCTGAAAAGAAATTCTCATAGAACAATTTTCATCATTTTGGTACCAGAAATTTTCCTTCATACAAAAGAAAACTATTGATTATCAATAGCTAACCATTGAATATTGGAAATCTTTCTACGAATCGGCTCCTATTATTAAAACTATTGATTTTCATAAATAAACTTTTGAAAAATTGATAAATATCAAGGCATGTCTTATTTTCCATAGAAAAGCACATTTTCTTGTGTAGTCCTAGCATAGACATCATTGCTCGATATCTTAGCCACTTTCGTCATGCAAAGGGAAACGCCCCTTTCGGTCTTCTTCTTACTCCTCTTTATTCTATCGTTTTCAGTCAAAGCCAACCAAGCTTCAATGAGCCCCGCACACATCAGTCAATCGTCGACCAGCAATTGGAGAAGGACTCCTATCGGAATAAATTTTACACATTCGTCGCTGCCGCTGCTTCTGCTATTGTTTATTCCCAACCCAAGCTAAATGCTGCGGGTTCCGTGAAATCGCTCATCATGGCCATGGGCATCCAGCTAGACCATTAAGTTCGTGGAGAACTCGTCTAGAAACCTTGAAAATTGCCGTCGGAGGAGTGAGAAAACCAACGAAAACAAGGAAGCACAAAATTACGGACCGCATTTCGATTTAATCGTCTTTGGTAATCTTTTGGTGTGTTTCTGTCTAACAATGGATTGACAACCCAGTTCGATCGACGGTGACTAGCCCCAACCGTCCTTTTCAGGACGACCATTTCATTTTGAAAGAGTTGTGAGAATTTTCCACCGTGAAGAGCGACATTATTGGTGACTGGATGTGATTGATTCAGATTTTGGTCAGTAATTTGCATGCAATCATTTATCACGGCTAAATAATGCTTCGCGAGAATCACAGTATTAAGAAATAAAATTCCCATTGTGCGCGCGCTGACAATCGTCGACAGTGTGTGCATGAGTCGGATAAATCGCGAACGGCACTTGAATGAAGAATCCATTGCCTCGCAATTAGTGATGATTGAATGATGCCGTTGTCGTCGTCGCATGCTAGAGCGATCAGTATCAATTTGGCGAACAAAGAGCTAAAACTTATCAGCAACAGCTTTGTTGACGTTTAGATTTGGTAAGAAATTGTCGAATCGAAATACACACACCGCCCGACCTGTGCGACGGGAACCTAGATAAAACTTTGTTTGCCATTTATCTCCGTTGAAAACTTATCATTCGAAATTACAATTGGTAACTAAATTATTTAATTAATCAATTGTGGCCCTGTAAAGGGTTGTTGTTTGAAATTGTGCTTCAATGCAATTTAAGCGCGTTCGCCACGGATACGACGAGCCAGCTGGATGTACTTCGGCATGATGGTGACACGCTCGGCGTGGATAGCGTACAGGTTGGTGTCCTAAAACAAACCGACCAGTTAGGCCACGCTCGCTTTCTGCAGGGCCATGATGGCCGAGCTCTGGAATCGCAGATCGGTCTTGATCAAGAAGTCCTGCGCGATTTCACGGCCAGATGCTGGAATGGCAACTTGCGGATCAGCTGTGCCGCACACGATCCGCAAACTCTGCACCAGTTATAATGTAGAGCTGGGCTTGTCAGATGATTATGGTGACATCTACGCCGCTGAGATCACTACAATGAATTGTCGGGCACTACTGGTTTATCTTTACATTTCCCCGGATAGAATGAAGAAGCAGAAGAAGTTCTTCATGGCGCGGAATTTGTTCAAATACCTAAAGGAGACCATGCCAATCATCGTGACAGGAAACGTCAACATCGATTTGAGCAAATAGGAGACCATGGAGTTAGCGGACTTCATGGACAAGTACTTAAACCTCAAACTGGCTTCGGAACGCACTAAAGCAACCAATCTTAATGGATCATGCGTGGAACTAACGTTCAACCGGAATATTTGTCTGGAGAGCAAAAGTTACCGCTCATGCTTCTTCTTCCATCGACCGGTTCACACAATGTCCATAATAGGTCAGATTTGACATGCAACAAATAGTGTGAAAAATGATTAGATGTTTATCAGTATCAGCACTAATTTTGACCTACAAGAATTCTGTGATCATTTTCGGATTTTGATACAAAGTAGGCCAAAATCGTATGAAAAGGTCGAAAAGCAGTGTTGGGTCGAAAATTGGTGCTCTTCCCCTAGAAATCTTTCATAAGTTCGTGACGGTCTCAAGCCGCGAAATAGAAGAAGCTAACGTTATCCAATGTCAACTTGGCGGTCGTATCTTGGAAACAACCTCTTACTTTTTTAATTCTGGGAGGATGCCTGAAGATTATCCTGGAAGATTATCTGTCAGAGAAGGAATATTTATTTGAGTTTGATTCTTGCATGAATCGTTGGAGGAACTCTTGGATAAAGTCTAGAAAAAATTTCTAAACAGATACATGGAAGAACCTGAAGAAATTATCGCTGAAATATATGAAAGAATCTTCTAAGGAACCCATGAATTATTGACTAGAGAGATTTCTTAGGGAATAATTGGTAATGTGGATTTTTTTGCATGAACCCCTAAACGTACAAGAACACGAATGTTCAAAAATAAAATCCATTCGGAACCCCCAAATTAACTCAAGAAACCCAAAAAAAAATCTAGCCGGTATGTATGGAGAAATCACCCGAAGACTTCCAAGAAAGAACTTGTGCAGAAGCCATTTGAGGAATCCCTGAGGAAATTCCTTAAAAAATAAATAAATCTATTGAAATGCCCTTACAGAGACGCATGGAGAAATTAGATGAGGAATTCCTGAAGTGACACTTGAAATAATCTTGAATTAAAATAAATCCAGAAAGAAACTTTGGCAGGAATCCTTAAGAAGTATCTTGGAGACCTTAGAATTAAAAATATAAATATCTAGAGGAAATTTTTCAGAATTTAAAAAAAAAGCAATGTGTAGTAATTTGAGAGTGCTCCAGTTTCAATATTTTTTTTGGGTAATTTTACAGGTAATTTTACAGGATCTTGACACTTTTGAGTTTCTTCGGCAAGGTGTATTTTCAAACCTTCTTTGTACACATTTCGCCAAAATAAGCGTTGCTTTGAAGTTCTTATAATTGCTTTCAGACAATTTGTTAGACGACCCCTCCAAATTCCAAAATAAATCATGCAGGTGGTGTAGGTAAAACAGATCTTTGAAGAAAATTCTTCAGGAATCTTAGAACTAGTTCTTATGAAATAAAAGAACTCTTACTATAATTTAAAGTAACACCCTTAAAAATTCGGGTAGTTTCTTGAAAGAATCTCTGAAGAAATTACCAAATTTAATTTAAGACCATTCACGAAGAAATCACTAGAGTTAGATCGATACATGGTGAGGGTCGAGGAGGAATCCTAGATAGAATTCGAGGAGATATATGTGAACGAATACTTGAAATCGGCTGAAGAAATATTTGTTAGAATCCTTGGAAAAACTCCATGATTTTGTTTAATTTTCTGTAGATTCCAAGAGGTGTCTTATTTCCACATAAATTCTTTGAAGAAATTAAAGCATCCTTTATTCAAGTTATACTTAAAAGAATCTATTGAAAAAAAAAACAATGGAAAATTTTTGGCAGAATCACTGAAGAGATCCTTTTGAGTATTTCTTTTATGGTATTTCTATATGTATCACTAGATGTACGTATTTTTGGAAGAGATCTAGGAATTAAATGCATGCATTCTAGGTTATTGGCGAGCAGAAATTCAAAAATATATATCTAAACAAATCTTTGAAAAGTTTTTGGAAGAATTCTCAGATATTTTTGTGAAATACATGATCAAATTCCAGTAACAATTTTTGGAACGTTCTCAAAAGCATTAATGAAGAAATATCAAAAACAATCCTTGAAGAAGATCCGAATATAAAATGCAAGTATTCCAGGAAAAATTGAAGCGATCCTACGATGAGTTCCATAAAGAATACACAGTGGAAAACTGGAAAACATATTTTTGAAGAAGTCACAAAACATATCGGAAAAATTGAATTGAAATCGGTCAAGCGGTTCAAAAGTTATATATTTTTAAATAAAAATTTTGCAAAATCGGAAATAATCATCCTAATCAAAAAATCTAAAAACACGTGTGTCTATTTCGGATAAGGAACAAAATAGCAAATTTTCACGGAATTCGGTGACCCACTAGATCGGGTTTCCATGGAATGGCTGAACATGTTTAACGGTATAATCATGCCTAATTAAACTATACAAAATTAGTGTTTTAATGGTTACACCTAAAAAAAGGCGTGACCTCAAATTTCGTTTATTTTCTCGTTCAAAACTCAGCCCAGAGGTTACAAATAACTTAACAAACCAACTTTGAAACATGGGGGTCCCGTAACTTCGAGGTTACGCTTTCGCTTCACAAGCGGAATGTCATGGGTTCGATTCCCAATCCCCCCACATAAAAACTCCGTCCAGCCACCAGAAGACGCCGCTCGAAAGACCGTGTATTGGGGAAGAACACATCCATCCTTCGTCAGTATCGGATGGTGATTGAGACACACTGACCTGACCCTCTTTGTAGGCTGTTGCCTCACACGACATATAAACATGGCAAAATGAACCACCGCACACCAATGAACTTCGATATGGATTGGATTTGACAGCACTCTCCTCTACCTGCTCGGTGTGAGAGAAATAGCAATGAGAACTATAAATAGGTTCTGTATATGCTACTCGGCATAGTAGTTGCCAAGTGCACGGAGTGCCTAACAAATGAAAGTAAGGAAAAAAAACTTTGAAACAATTTTTGATAATATATATCTTTTGATAATCACGTCCAATGAGAATGCGTTTAAATATCTCAGATTTCCTTTAAATTTGTAGACTAATGCAATTAAAAGGCCGTAACTCCAAAACGGGCCCTACATTTTTTTTTGATTTTTGCCCAGAAATGCAGCTAAGCTATAAAAAACGACTGGTGATCATCTTTTTCTCTTCGAGCTCGATTAGTTGTGAGGATTTTTCTTGTTGGCAGAAACGACATTCAGAGTTCTGAATCCCGTTTTGCTAAGATAATGCTTACTAGAATAGTGACCAATAATTAAACCAGTTATTACCCGAAGATCACTCTTTTTAAGTTGAAGCAGAGCCCAGGCTTTATTGGTACTGCGTTTGTGAACCTTTTCGTTTATCATATATATTTATCATAGATATTTTCCATATATTTAATTTTATACTTAGAGCACCCTCATGAACTACACAAAATTATTCTGGATACAGGAAGTTCAATACAGATCCTTGTCTAGCTAGACTGTCAGTTTTTTCGTTTCCTTTAATGCCATAATAGCTGGACAACCAGTTTAGTTTAAAATCGTTCCTACAAGCTTTCAGTTAATAACTAAAACTCAATGAATGCTAAGTAGAGAAATATGCTCTGTCACAATGGGGACGTACTACCAAGAAGATACCACTGGTTTATCGTACAACATATCTCTTCGCAGTTGTATTCTCAGTTCATATGTTCAAAATGTATTTTAAACAAAACGTGTAAATAGGTGCATGTGTGAACTTTTTTTTTATTCAACGAATTTCACCAAAACTTCCCCCTGTAACTCAGCAAATCAAACCATGAAACAATTCACCGACGAAAGACCATCATACCCTCTCAATTTTTAATGCAATTTTCTCGCGCGCCATTCGCAGTCACCCGAAAGAAATTGGCCATTTTCATGTCCCAACTCGTATTACCATCAGCAGCGCGTATTTTCCCCCTTTTCCGTTGCTCCAATTTTCGCCTTTTCAACTACCATCTACTCCCCTGCCCCTTTTTTCCCTAACCGACCATCGCGCCGTCGTCGATGGGTTTCATTTTCAAGTGTTGAATTATTAAACGCAACATACATTTATTTGATTTTTAATTAATTTCAGTAAGAAAGGAAAAAGCTGCCCGCTTGAAAACGAGAAAAAAAAACGACACACACAAAAAAGCACTGTGGAATGGAAGAAAAATGATTCCATTCTTTATTTCTGAAATGAACAAAGTGCAATAAGACGGTCGGTTGGATTTAATGGGCGGGGTAGCTACTAAAGCGTGCCATACCCCCTTACCTTCCTTACTCTCCACCCGGTCATTTCTCATTCAAAGGTTTCCACGGATCAGTAGGTTTCGAGTACTGCTCGGCGCTGAAGGAACTAACGACGACGACCAAGACGACGTTGGGAGCAGCAGCCAGCCAGTTCGGTGAGTCGAGTGTGTTTTTATGAACCAATTATTACGATTTAGTATCATTCGATCAGAAATGTATCTACGCATCGTTAGTATTATATCCGATAAGTGAATTTTGTTGTTTAACTATTGAAAATTTGATAAATGTTGACCCCTTTCTTATCCAACCAATCACGTTCGAGCAATTTTCGACGGTGTCGCTTCCCACTATAAAAGCAAATGGATCCCTGCTTCTTCCCCCAGTCTTCTTTTTGCGGTCGGACTGTGAACACGGTCGAGCGAGTCATTCTCGCTTTGCTTTTGCACCCGCGTCACAGTCCAATTTGTGTCGTCGGAAGAGGAAGACGCAAGATTGATTTGCGGCGGCGATGACGATGGCTTGGGCGCTTCTCCGAGCGGCAAACTACTGCTGCTCGGAGAAGCGTCCAAGCCATCGTCGTCGCCGCCGCAAATTTATCCGCGCTCCCAGATTTCGACCCGTGATTAATTCAGCATCGGGCGGTCAAGAAGCAAGCCGATAGGAACCAGATACCAGAAGCCCCCAGAATTGCTGATCCGAGGAGCTGCTGCTAATCGAGCGTCGGAAGCGCTCGAGTTTCCAGATTTCGACACGTGCCCGTGGATCCACTACCCGTTGCTGTTTGCGTTGAGGATTTCCCGTTTGACCATGGCGATCAAGTGATAACTTCCCGCAGTGCTATTCATCTGCAATCGGACCTTGTCAGGACCATCAAATTTGTGGTAAAGAGTTGAAGGAATAATATTTCCGACCTTATTAGATCTTATATTTCTCAATCAATCTCGCAGCTTCATACAAAATTTAATTTGTTATGAATAATTGACTAGTCGTGGACGCTGCTGCAGTGCCGTCGGGGTGAGTGCTCAAAATTTCACTTTAAAAGTACGGAGAATGAGACATGTAACGAAATTAGGGGAGATTTTGAACGTTGTTTATGAACCAATTATTACGATTTTAGTATCATTCGATCAGAAATATATGTACGCATCGTAAGTAATATATCCGATAAGTGAATTTTGTTGTTTAACTATTGAAAATTTGATAAATGTTGACCTCTTTCTTATCCAACCAATCACGTTCGAGCACTTTTCGACGGTGTCGCTTCCCACTATAAAAGCAAATGGGTCCCTGCTTCTTCCCTCAGTCTTCTTCTTGCGGTCGGACTGTGAACACGGTCGGGCGAGTCATTCTCGCTTTGCTTTTGCACCCGCGTCACAGTCCAATTTGTGTCGTCAGAAGAGGAAGACGCAAGATTGATTTGCGGCGGCGATGACGATGGCTTGGGCGCTTCTCCGAGCGGCAAACTACTGCTGCTCAGAGAAGCGTCCAAGCCATCGTCATCGCCGCTGCAAATTTATCCGCGCTCCCAGATTTCGACTCGTGATCGGTGGTCCAGAAGCAAGCCCGTTAGGAACCAGAAACCAGAAGCCCCCAGAGTTGCTGATCCGAGGAGATGCTGCTAATCGAGCGTCGGACTGGTGAAATCGCTCAAGCTTTCAAGAGTGAGCATCCTTTCCTGATTTCGACTTGTGCCGGGGATCCAATACCCGTTGCTATTGTGCGCCATCCACGTCACGAACCATTCAGCTGGTTCGTCGTATAAGCAAATTCCCCGTTTGACCATGGCAATCAACTGATAACATCCCGTAGTGCTATTTATCTGTAACCGAATCGAGGGCTAAGAAAGCCATCGGCCCTTGTCAGGGCCATAACATTTGTGGAAAAGAGTTGAAGGAATAATATTTTCCAACCTTATTACATCTTATATTCCTCAATCAATCTCGCAGCTTCGTACAAAATTTAATTTGTTATGAATAATTGATGGCACGTCAATTTGAGACTATTCGTGGACGCTGCTGCAGTGCCGTCGGGGTGAGTGCTCAAAATTTCATAACGATTGTAAACTAGAGTGGAATTTCCGACAGTGTCTTTGATTTGCCATATTTTATGAGAACACTTCGATTACGAAAATGATCACATGTAACAAAATTGCGACATGTTTAGAATGCTTTTGAAAAGAAATTCCCATTGAACAATTTTCATAATTTTGGCACCATGGATCAGAAATTTACCTTCATATTAAAGAAAACTATTGATTATCAGTAGCGATCTATTGAATATTTAGTAATTGTCAACCCTTTCATTCATGTTCGACCAATTTCTCACGCATTATCATTTTTCGCAATTATCAAGTAATTCTAAGTCCAACTCATTATTGGCACAAATGCATTTCCCAGATTGGTCGATTAGAAAGAGAAGAGCACGAAGGGGAGGAGCATAATCTGCTAATCTAAGGGTATATAGCATGCTCCCTTCGTTGGATTCGGTTTCATTCCGTTTCGACTTCCAAGCTGGCAAGAGCTACTCCAAACCGGCTCAGCTCCTCGCTACCAGAGGCAAGCTACGAGATGGCTGAAGAACATCGACCAAAGCCGCTTGTTGAAGCGCACATCGTCATCCGCAACGCAAATCTCATCGGGCGAGGAGGATTGCAACAAGCGCGCCGTCAAAATGTGTCCGTGTTACGCAAATTCAACAGTTCAATCGGCCCTTTTCAGAGCCAACAAATGTGTTTCAAAGAGTTGATTGTGTAATATTCCCTAATTTGTTCGAGATGATCATCATCCGCACCGCAAATCTCATCGGGCGAGGAGGGTGCAACAAGTGCGCCGTCAAAATGTGTCCGTGTTACGCAAATTCAACAATTCAATCGGCCCTTTCCAGAGCCAACAAATGTGTTTTAAAGAGTTAATTGTGTAATATTCCCTAATGTGTTTACCACATACTTGCTATAATTTCTTAATTCATCTCATAGCAGCATACAATAATTGATTTATTGCGAATAATTGACTTTACGGCAATTAGAGGATGTTTCCGAGGACGCTGCTGCAGTGCCGTCGGGATGCAATAACAGCATAATGCTAATCTTGTACATCCCTTACCCAGACATCAGGTTCATACAGCCTATTTCCCAGATAAGAAAACGAAGAATTTGAAAGGAGGAGCATCACCTGCTATTCTAAGGGTATAAAGCATCCCTCCTTCGCTGAATTCGGTTTCATTCTGTTTTCGCTTTCGAGCTGGTAAGAGCTCCTCCAAACCGGCTCAGCTCCTCGCTACCAGAGGCAAGCTACGAGATGGCTGAAGAACATCGACCAAAGCCGCTTGTTGAAGCGCACATCGTCATCCGCAACGCAAATCTCATCGGGCGAGGAGGATTGCAACAAGTGCGCCGTCAAAATGTGTCCGTGTTACGCAAATTCAACAGTTCAATCGGCCCTTTTCAGAGCCAACAAATGTGTTTCAAAGAGTTGATTGTGTAATATTCCCAAATTTGTTCGAGATGGCTGAAGAAAATCGACCAGAGCCGCTTGTTGAAGCGCACCGAAAATCTCATCGGGCGAGGAGGATTGCAACCAGTGCGCCGTCAAAGTGTGTCCGATCAGCAAGCGGCGGCAAGTTTGTACGAGATGGCTGAAGAAAATCGACCAAAGCCGCTTGTTGAAGCGCACATCGTCATCCGCAACGCAAATCTCATCGGGCGAGGAGGATTGCAACAAGTGCGCCGTCAAAATGTGTCCGTGTTACGCAAATTCAACAATTCAATCGGCCCTTTCCAGAGCCAACAAATGTGTCTAAGAGTTAATTGTGTAATATTCCCTAATGTGTTTACCACATACTTGCTATAATATCTTAATTCATCTCATAGCAGCATACAATAATTGATTTATTACGATTTATTGACAATACTGCAATTTGAGGATGTTTCCGAGGACGCTGCTGCTGTGCCGTTGGGATGTAATATATTTTCAATTGTTACGTGGTCCTACGTCACCAGTTCGTACAACCCCATGGGATGCACCCTTGTGTTTTTGAAGCGAGAATAAGATTTGCCTTCTTTATGGCTTTCCCTCTGTGTCTTGTGTTTCCTCCAAGGAGCAGCGAAAATGGGTGTAGCCAGAGGGGGGCAAGAGGAAGCCGTTGCCCCATCTGGATGACTAAAAAATATATTAAAAATGAAGTAAAAAGAGGTGTTAAAGAAACGACAACATTTTGTTTTGTAATTAACACATTTATTCATAGAATTCATAATTGTAAAAAAAAAATGCTTCATCATAAAACTCTGAGATTTTTCGAATTCAGTTAGAAAGTCAATTTTGAAATCCCAATGAAGATCCTGACTACGTCCATGACAGTGAATAGTGAAGGAAAGCTTTCGGGGAAGGAAATCGGAAAACGGGCTTAGGAATTGGGCCATTCGAGCTGCACCACACCGCAGCAGTCAGTCAGAGCGTGGTGAAATTGATTTTTCTCCCAGCGCACTTTAAAAGGAAATTGAACGCCCAGGCTTTTATTGCAACGGCAGCAGCAGTAGCAGCAAAACCGGGGATGATGGTTATCCGTTTCTGTGCTTTGGATTCCTTTATAGTGGCAGGTTTACTCGGCGTACGTACGTACCTCGAGAAAGAGAGAACTCAATTTTGTGAATTGATCCAAGAAAACAGGTTTCCAGTGGGTGGAAGAACTCAAGGTACGGGTACCGGGCTCTGTTTTAGCCTCTTAGTGGCTGTAAAGCTTCATCGAGCCGGTAGCGGAAGCAGAGGCTGTATGGTGCGATGATGCGCGAGATCAAAGCACATTTGCTACCTTGTTGTTAAGTAATTTTCAATTTGTGCAACTCTCGTTGGTTACAATGTGGAAGGCAAACTGGGTAGGCTTTTCGATGGCGGGATTGAGATGTTTTCAAATATATTTTCTTAATTTCTTACTGTTAGGCTCCATATCGAATATGGACGTGATATTATGCGAACCTTCAAGTATGTATTATTGTGTCTGATAATACTAATCGTTCAGAATGATTTTCGAAGAAGAATTTTAATATAAAATGAATTAAAAATCATGCCCATTTTGTTAACGTAAAACTTATATGAGCCAATGATGTTGTTTTTGTGTAAAACGATGCAAATCTGTCAAACCTAGTCAACAGTTTGCTATAACTTATTCTATACATCATTTTATAAGAATCGTTTAACTCGTTTATAATGTACGACAAAGACAGAGTAGGTATCTTTGGAAACTACTAAGGAGAAATTTTTTTGGCACGATAAATGGCTGGGCATGGCGCACCATTGGTACCTCGCGTACCTGCAGGAATAAAATAGACCCCTTTGTGCGGTCATTAGCCTCTTGCCCAGCAACTCCTATTCCTACCTCCTCATGGTATTGACCGGGGTACGAGTAACCTTGGGGAAGAACCAACCCCGGTGAAAACTTTGGTCGTATGCTGACAGTGAAGGGAGGGGGATTTGCTTTTGCTTCTGCAAACCTGGAGCGGCTGTACTTCATGTTAGGAGCGGCTCACAACAGCATCTGTTCCCCATGTCAGGGGCGGCTGATCATCGTCCGAGTGCCAAAGAAGAACTCTTAGCTAAACTGTGCACTATGGTCCTCCGAACATTTAGGGGGAATGGTCCTCCGGGAAATCTAGGGGGTTGGTGTCAGGCCCTGCAAGCCAAACGTAAAAACACATCAGGAAAGGAACGTCAACGAGAGAATGCGGACCGGAACAATAGGCAAAGACCACAGCGACGGAAATGGACTAGCGATTGGAAACTCGGTACGTGGAACTGCAAATCTCTCAACTTCATCGGAAGCACTCGCATACTCTCCAATGTACTGAAGATCCGGTTTCGACATCGTAGCGCTGCAGGAGGTGTGCTGGACAGGAGCAATGGTTTTATAGTGATGGGTGATATGCAAAGGCGCGTGATCGAGTGGTAGTCGATCAACGAAAGAATGTGCAAGCTCAAAGGCCGGTTCTTCAACTTTAGCATAATAAACGTGCATAGCCCTCCCTCCGGAAGCACTGATGATGACAAGGACGCATTTTACGCGCAGCTCGAACGCTAGTACGACCGCTGCCCAAGATTATCATAGGAAATTTGAACGCTCAGGTTGGCCAGGAGGAGGAGTTCAGACCGACGATTGGAAAGTTTAGCGCCCACCGGCTGACGAACGAGAACGGCCTACGACTGATAGATTTTGCCGCCTCCAAGAATATGGCCATTCATAGCACCTATTTCCAGCACAGCCTCCTGTATCGGTACACCTGGAGATCACCTCAGCAGATAGAATCAAAAGTCGACCACGTTCTGATTGATGGACGACACTTCTCCGGTATTATCGACGTCAGGATCAATCGTGGCGCTAACATTGACTCCGACCACTATCTGATGATGTTGAAACTGCGCCCAAAACTATCCGTCATCAACGATGTACGGTACCGACGCCCACCTCGGTACAATCTAGCGCGACTGAAACAACCGGATGTCGCCAATGCGTACGCGCAGCATCTTGAGGCAGCGTTGCCGGATGAGGGCGAGCTCGATAGGACCCGTCTTGAGCACTGCTGGCGGACAGTCTAAGCAACCATTAACGACGCTGCCGAAATCATTGTCGGATATGTGGAACGGAGTTCAGGAAACGATTGGTTCGACGAGGAGTGCCAGGAGGTTTTAGAGGAGAAGAATGCAGCACGGGCTGCAATGCTGCAGCCAGACATCATGTATACGCGTTTTATATCAAGAGCTGGAGATCAGTTTGCCATGAGCGCACAAAAATAATCGCGCGCTATGGTGAGACACATTTTTTTAGATCTCATGTAGCAATGTACTAGCTCAAACGATCACATCTGCACTGGCTCATGCGCCGTCTCATGAGAAAATCTCAATGTAACAGTGCATTTGAGCCTCGCAAGCGATAAACTATGGATCAATCTACACGTAGGCACTTTCAAAGAACTGACGTGGTTCAACACGGTTGACATTTTAGAATTTGAATTGAAAAACTTTGGGTGGCCACCGAAGAAGCATAGGCATAGACCGAAGTCATATGCTATCGTGGGATTATTGTACTAGGCAAACATAACTGCAAAAAAGTACTCCCAGTAAGCGCATGTGACGAGCCTCACGAGATGTCTCATGAGACTCGCTCACTAAGATATATTTTGTACGTATCCGCATCTCGTGTCTCACATAATCTGCGAGCTGCGATATGAAATATCGCATGGCACACTAGCTCATTTAGGTATACATGAGAAATACGACACTCTGGCTGCAGCATGCTACGCGGCAAAACGTGGAACGATACAGACTGAAGCGGAAACAGCAAACCCACCTATTCCGGGACAAAAAGCGCCACCTGGAAGAGGTGGAATGCCAAGAGATGGAGTTGCTGTACCGTTCTCAAGAAAGACGGAAGTTCTATCAGAAGCTCAACACATCCCGCAAAGGCTTCGTGCCGCGAGCTGAGATGTACCGCGATAAGGATGGGAGCTTCTTGACGGACGGACGCGAGGTGATCGTAAGGTGGAAGCAGCACTACGATGAACACCTGAATGGCGCAGAGAACACAGGCACAGAAGGCCAGGACAACGAAGGCGATGGCTACGTCAGCACAGCAGACAGCGGAAACCAACCAGCTCCCACGATTGGGAAAGTTAAGGATGCCATTCAACAGCTCGAGAACAACAAGGCCGCTGGCAAGGAAGGTATCGGAACCGAACTCATCAAGATGGGCCCGGACAGGTTGGCCGCTTGTCTGCATCGGCTGATAGTCAGAATCTGGGAAACGGAACAACTACCGGAGGAGTGGAAGCAAGGCGTTATATGCCCTACCTACAAAAAGGGCGACAAACTGGAATGTGAAAATTATCGTGCAATCACCATCCTAAACGCCGCCTACAAAGTGCTATTCCAGATTCTCTTCCGTCGTCTATCACCTATAGCAATCGAGTTCGTGGGAAGTTATCAAGCCGGCTTCGTTGACGGCCGATCGACAACGGACCAGATCTTTACTGTACGGCAAATCCTCCAAAAATGTCGTGAATACCAGGTCCCAACGCATCACCTTTTCATCGATTTCAAGGCGGCATACGATAGTATCGACCGCGTAGAGCTATGGAAAGTCATGGACGAGAACAGCTTTCCCGGGAAGCTCACAAGATTGATCAGAGCAACGATGGACGGTGTGCAAAACTGCGTGAAGATCTCGGGCGAACACTCCAGTTCGATCGAGTCTCGACGGGGACTACGACAGGGCGATGAACTTTCGTGCCTGTTGTTCAATATTGCGCTTGAAGGTGTTATGCGGAGAGACGGACTTAACAGTCGAGGCACGATTTTCACGAGATCCAGACAATTTGTTTGCTTCGCGGACGACATGGATATTATTGGGAGAAAATTTGAAACGGTGGCAGATTTGTTCACCCGCCTGAAACGCGAAGCAACAAGAGTCGGGCTAATGGTGAATGCGTCGAAAACAAAGTACATGCTGGTTGGCGGAAGGACTCGCCTAGGAAGCAGTGTTACGATAGACGGAGATACCTTCGAGGTGGTGGACGAGTTCGTCTACCTCGGATCCTTTTTGACGGCTGACAACAATGTTAGTCGGGAAATACGAAGGCGCATCATCAGCGGAAGTCGTGCCTACTATGGGCTCCACAAGAAACTGCGGTCAAGAAAGATTCACCCCCGCACCAAATGTACGGTGTACAAAACGCTCATAAGACCGGTAGTCCTCTACGGGCATGAGACGTGGACTATGCTCGAAGGAGACTTGCAAGCTCTTGGGGTTTTCGAACGCCGAGTGCTAAGGACGATCTTCAGCGGCGTGCAGAAGAACGGCGTGTGGCGGCGATGAATGAACCATGAGCTCGCTCAACTCTTCGGCGAACCCAGTATCGTGAAGGTAGCTAAAGCTGGAAGGATACGCTGGGCAGGGCATTTTGCAAGAATGCCGGACAACAACCCTGTAATGATGGTGTTCGCTACGAATCCGGTCGGAACAAGAAGGCGTGGGGCGCAGCGAGCTAGATGGATTGACCAGGTGCACCAGGACCTGGAGAGCGTTGGGTCACAGTCGAGGATGGAGAGAAGCGGCCATGAACCGAGTGAATTGACGAAATGTTGTTGGCGAGGTTTTATCAAGATAATTGATGTAAAATCAAATGAATAAATAAATGTTATCGAAGGCAGATGGAACGAAAGAAGAACAATCAGCGAAAAGAGTACACAATCAGAATTCGTAATCGGATTGGAAAGTCTATCATACCCGATCAACGAAAAATAAGTTTGTGAGTTCCATACACAGCAGAACGATGCGTTTCAAAAAGCTTGTGCCACTGGTGACTTTATCTACGAAACTGTGCCCATAACAAGGCCGGGTGTAAATGGCACTCTTAAATAATATTTAGATTAAAGAAGATTAAACGGATGGTTTGATGAAGAATGTCAAAGAGTGAGATACGTAAAGAATAGCGCGGTACATACCTGGCTGAACAAAGAACAGTACATACAAGATAGCGAGAGCTGAAGTAAAGCATACAGAAAAAATAGTGATATATGAAGCACACGATAGTATAAACTGGAATCAAATGAGGAGATTTTTGTGGAATGGACAGAAGCGCACGAGCAGAGCCCGTCATGTGCAAGGATTCAAGGAGGAAATGCAGTTACTAGTGAGTATAGATAATTATGGTCGAGTTGTGGACACACCGATTAAAGGGGAGTAGTAGTTGTGGTTTTGGGTGTTCAAAAAATAGGTTTTACGCATTAATTATGAATATATTACAAGTATCTTTTTATGAAAATACTTTAAGCAAAATTGTCAACCAAAATAACACCAGTTAACAAATATTCAGAAGACGGAAATTTTTTTGAGTAAGGAAATCTTTTTTTTAAGAGTCACAAAATCTTTGCTATGGGTCCTTTCACATTGCTCAATTCAGGGCAATGAGAAAGCGGGCGCACGTTTATGAACGCCAAGTCGCCTTCGATGAAATTTTTACAATTATTCGTTAGCAAAACTTGCTAGGTTGGTTACAAAAATGGGATAAAGGGAACTGCAGGTGGTTATATTACATTCTTCCTTGGGCGAAGTCGTGGTTCAAAACAATGAACATGAGTCGAGGCTTTATCAAAGTAATGTACCGGCTGATGTCCAACCACTACTCGCTAGGCTCGCTTTTCCAGCGAATAGGCCTCACAAAGTGCAATCGATGTGGTTGTGGAGTAGGCTACCAAGACATAAACCTTGTTGTCTGGTACTGTCCTTATTTCGGAATTGCCAGATCTGTTTTATGTGTATCGCTCAGGGTCCAAGAGACAACCAGACAAGACATTAGGGACGTGTTGGGTGGGCTGCCCGAGCAAAGTCCAACATCAAAAAGAAAGCAAGTCGAAAACATATTTTGTTTTCAGCATTAAGTTGATATCATAATTTGATATGAATTTTTCATTGAAATATTCGATATCATATTTTGATTTCGTTTTGCTATCATTTTAAATTTTTGGTACTATTTTCATTTTATATAATCATAATTTTTTTCGTGCTACATGTATAAGTATATATTAACCTGTAATCCGCAGTGATCGATTGCTCTTCGTCGATTTTCTCTTTGAATCAGCACACGGAATACAATCGATTTTTGTGACATTTTATGCTGTGGCAAGACGAGGAACGATGAGTACTTTCTACTGAATCAAAAATAGCAATTGAAACAAAATCGTTTGGCGAAGTAATGAGCTAAAGAGAAAATCGACGAAGAGAAATCGATCACTGCAGTAACGCCCTTATGATACTGAACGCGAGATTTGTCATTATTGATAACAAAGTGTAAATCATGCTGAGATGATCATTCAATTACTTTCAGAGCAACACTGCTGTTTTGCTGTAGAGCATAGTAGCCTGGGTTACTTTGATTTATTCTACCCGCCAGGAGCACCACTGTTGCCTGCCGAGCAGTTGGTTAAGCATGCAAAATGCAAACCTAGTTTATGATTAGGATCAGCAAAGTTGTAGCTGAAAGGATTTCACATGAGCAGAGGTTGTTCACATTTCCATAAAATACTATGTCGAAGAGATAGAGGCGTGAACACAAAAAGTTGGAGTTTTCCAGGGTAATCTCCATATAAACTTCAAATGGCTTGTGCACAGTCAAATTTCTTCCGAATCATTTTAAACTTTGGGATGATGCTATTTACCATAATATAAATCGTTTAAGCATAGGGGAGCCAACATTTCAAAATTTGCTTCACTCTTATGCACATTAAACATAAATCAATGACATTCTCGTTAAAAATATCTCTCTTAATATGAATAATAATTCTGAAAGAAGAATGAATTATATTGATAAATTAATAATATGCCCAAATAACAAGAGAAGGCCTACTCGATGGTTGTGTTACTTTTCCTTGAATGTCAGTTTCCTGAATATAGTTTCTCCGAACACCAGTTCCCAGAATGCCAGTTTCCCGAATATCCCGTTTACCCGAATCATCCAGTTCCCCGAAAAGTTATTGGTACTCAATATTGTCATAAATCATAAGGTGGTGAACAAACCGATCTTGAATATGCACCCTTCTTTATTTGATTGGCGTTCCATTCGAGTTTCACCGTCCTCAGCATTTTTGGCAATATGTGTTTAGTCGAGAATGATCAAATATCTCCTTCTTTTGATTGTTCTTTCTAGTCCAGCATCCTGACACTGAAGACTATTCTCGATCCGTTTTAAACTGCATCATTTTTCGGGGAAATGGGTCATTCGAGGAACTGTCATTCGGGGAAATGACATTCGGAGAAAACCAGCACAGTCCTACTCGATATCCTGACTATAGAAATTATATTACAGGATCTGCAAAAATCAATAAAAACCATTAAAAAAAAAATGGGATTATTGTTTCACAATTGAACTCTGGACTTCTTTTCCCCAAATGCCGTTTCACTGAACGCCAGTTCCCCGAATGACCCTTTTCCCGATTTCCATTTTCCCAAATTATCCGTTTCCCCGGAAAGTTGAGAAGTTCAAAAAGGTGTCATAATAGTCTTCAGTGGCAAGGTGGTGAACTAGAAAAACCGATAAGCAATCAAAAGAATTAGGTATTTGATCATTTTCAACCAAACACGTATTGCCAAACATGCCGAGCACTTGAGAGAACCACTATTCAAATAAAATAGGGTGCATATCAGATGAGCAGTTTGTTCACCACTTCGAAATGTTTAAAGTTATGACAACCAAACACTTTTCGGAGCGATGGGCTATTCGGAGAAAAGGGGTATTCGGGAAACTGACACATCCAATTCTGACGTTAGAAGTGTGGAACAAAATATTATTAACTAACGGCCGAGCGCTTCCAATTTATTTTAGAACTTACCAGTCCGATTGATGATGTGGTTGCTCGGGAGAGCAATCTTTTTTCAATACGGCGCATGCAGCAAACCCAAGTAGCACGCGAAACATCTTCCAAAGAGATGCTTTCCAAAAATGGTTTCAAACACGTTTCAATAGAAGCATCTGCAACTTACCTAGTTCTTGTTCGATTGCATATTAATATCAAAGCTCATATAGTTTCATTGCCGTTCCAAAGAACATGCATTTCACTCCGTGTTTGACGTTCAACCTTTCTGAAACGACAGGATTCACTGCAAATGTGCTTTGCAAATAGCAATAATATCAAGTTTATCAAGATGTGTTCAGTAACCTTTCAAACAAACTCTTGCAACTTCTCCCAAAATGCCGATTTTAATATTATGTTTCAAATGACACAACTCAAGAAGATTCATCCCAGTTGCGCGAAAGTTGCACTAAACTACGAGTATGGCAGCTAGAACATTGTTTGTTTTAATTCAGTTGCAATATGGTTGAGTTGCACCTTACTTATCATCTACACGGTGTGCCTGAAACCCGTGTCAAACAAAAAATGTCCAAGGATTTTGCAATTAAGATGCTTGGATATCACATGTTTTGAATGCTTAATGCAAAGCTGATGGTTACTTGACTGGTTTCTAAATTAACAATGATGCACCGTTGGGGAATATTTTGGAGCATGTGAAATATCCCTTCCAAAATAGCTCAACATGTTCAAATCACGATAACTTTCGATTATCAAATCATATTTTCTTGATCAATGTAATCAATAAATTTAAGAGGAAATATTTACATATGGTTTTGTTGAATAAAACCGGACGGAAATATTTCCTTATAATTTTATGGATCACATTTCTTGAAATTTGCCTTAACGTCAATGTATATATGTATGCCAAAATGACATATTATTAAACACGGAATGAGTTGTGTCAATACATTTGTGTCGTCCTAATATCTTCATTAAATTTCCTTTCCAACATCCGGACAGCTTCCGTTCAGAACCGGGAAAGCGCAGTCTTCGCTTAACCGCTTCATTTACCGACTCAATCAGTCCAGTCCATCGTCACGAAACTCAATTATGCCATTAATACGCATTGGGCTCGTTAGCCCTGACACACATTTATCTGATCTGTTTATCCTCACCTCATCAAATAAGAACCTGCAGCACTCTCCGCCGGCAGAAGGCGCACTGTTGCATTAATGATGCACCATTGTTCCCGAGGCAAACATCTAATCAACTCCGGTACAAAGCCGGCCCTACAGGCCATCATCATCAACATCGTCACTGTGTGGTGCGACAGCTGCTGCCGGTGAACAAGTGTCACGACCTGGGGTGGATGCAGCATTGATTGTCTCGCTAATCCCAGGACTAATGCCATCCAACCCTTCCATCCATCGGCGAATGGGACGCAGTGCATCATAAAATAATAAAAATCAACGCGTGGCTCACAACCAATCATTCGACTGAGCCGTTGATCGACTACACGGTAGGGTGGGGCTTATTTTTCGGAAGTTCCCAAAACCAAAAGTTTGTTTGCTCTACTGAATTCAAATTGCATAACCTCAAAGTTCGAGTCAAAAATATTAACATTTTGAAGCGGCGCAACCATATTCTACTTCTTCTTGGCATTACGCCTTCACTGGGACAGAGCCTGCTTCTCAGATTAGTGCTCAATGAGCACTTCCACAGTTATGAACTCAGAGCTTTCATTGCCAAAGTTGTCATTTTCGCATTCATATATCGTGCGGCAGGTACGATGATACTCAGGAGGTCAAGGAAATTTCCTTTACAAAAAGATCCTCGACTGATCGGGAATCGGACCCAGACATCTTCAGAATGAATTTGCTTTGTATCCGTGGACTCTTACCACTCGGCGTTGGGAGGTTTGTGGTGCATTATATAAATATATTATAATTTGAGTTTTAAAACATTTTGAAAAGTAATCAATATCGTTTGAAACCTAAAAAAAGTTATGCAGAACTTTAAAATTCAACTTTAAGTCGCTTGCACCACCTTTTTATCTAATTATATTTGGCTGAAAACCTGAGGTTTCTTTTTCTTTTTGTGATTTTAATTCTGAAGCTCGCACGAACGTTTGGACTTACAAAAAATAAGCCTCACCCTACTACACAATCGTACAGTATCATTATCCGTTCACATACATGACTGCAAACAAATATGATATATCAATGTATAGAGCTGCTGTAACACCCATCTGCTGATCCTTACTCTGCGAGCAAATCCTATTGATGCCTTTGGCTGCAGCAAAACCCATCAAATCAGATCAGATGTCACCGCAATCTCCGAGGGAGTAATTTGAGATTGTATCAATATGCCACTCCACTCCACTTGCCTTCTCTGCAGTCAGTGCACGGTTGAAAATGTTTGTCCAGCACTGAAGCACTGGAAAAGTCAGCAAAAGCTGTTACAGTTTTTATAAATTCCCTTCAAGCATTTTTAACATAACAATCATTTCTCATGGCTAGGCGTTAAGCATGACTTTCGTCTTTATTAAATACAACCTAATAAAGCTATTATGAATTAACATTTTGTTAACAACATAATATGTTATATTATTACGTTTCAATTTATAATTCTGGCATTAGGTGAATTTGTTATGAATTGCCCTAGGACATTATTACTGGAATTTTTAAAGAGCATTTTCCATGAAATTTTACAGGTGAGGTATTTATACATCTGGATTAGATCTAGGAGAAAGGTTTGATGATATATATTACACCAAATTTAGATAAGAAGTGGGCTCTGCCTCAACTGGGTGTAATGATTTTGCAAAGAACTAAATTAATTTCAAAACGAAATTGGCGGTGGAAGAACTCTTGGAAGGACCCATAATGAATTTCTGGAGTTATTCTAGAAGGAATTGGGATAAATTCTGGTAGATCTCTTGAACAACATTCGAATGAATACCAATAGAATTTGGGAAAAATGAAATGAAGCCTTGTGAAATTATTGAAGGAAATATTCTCTTAAAATCACTGGGCTAATTTTAATAGAAATATTTGAAATAATTTTTGAAAGTGCCGTCAAACGAAATGACTTACAAATTACCAACAATGCAACACTTATCTTTCGAGAAATTTAGAGTTCTGCAAAAGTGGAACACTATTGTTGTAAGTCTACGTCATAATCAAAAGGATGATAATTTATCAATCAACTATCAACACCCGGTAGCAATATTGTTTAGTATAGGTATAGGGCTTTAATCATTAACGCCTCTTTTTCCCTTATAAAAATATCTCATTAAGCTTCTTACAAATAAGTCATCGAAATTCTCTTGTAATGCTCCGAATGTTCTAAATGCATGAAAAACAATACATAACAAGTAGGACTAATTAAAAATAATAAAATTCCACCAGGAATTTTATTTATTTCAATTATTGCGAAAACTTTCTCTGAAATCCTTTCAAGAATTAATTCAGAATGCCATCAGGGTTTTCTTCAAAGTATTCCATTTCACCAAACTCTTCAAAAAATATTCTAACCTCATGCATTGAACAGTCATGAGATTCCTTCAGAAATTATCTCTAAAGATTCCTTCATAAAATACTTCAAGGATTCCTCCAGCGATTCATTCTGAAATTCCTCAAATTCCTAATGTCTCCAAGGATTTTCAAGGGATTCATTCAGAAATCCCTTTAAGAGTTTTTCTATAAATTCTTTCACATCTCTCTTGCTCAAAGAATTGTCCCAGCATTTTTTCCAAGAATTTGTTTAGGAAGAACTCGCTTAGAACCGTTCTTTTTTAGACCGGTTCCGATAGAACTCCATTCCATTACTCCAGGGATTCATTCAACGATTTATCCAAAAATTCTTCCAAAGGCTCCTCTGGAAGTTCCTACAGCTTAGCTTGGACTGACTACACATATCAATGGTTGCTATTACGTGATTGACCGAAGTCAGTGAAAATGCACAAAGAATCAACTAGAAGTTGGCTGGGATTGTCCATAATCTTCTTCAGTATGCATAATTCAGTGCTTCTATTTATACAGGGTCAATAACGGCGCCGCCACGTCCTTGCAGTCAGGTGGGATTGGAGGAAGGAATGTTAGTGTGTAACCTTTGCTATTTGGAGACCGTGTTTGCCTCTGCATCTCCACAAAGTTTACTGGGAGGGATGTTTGTTAATGGGGAGGATCGTTGAGTCACAGAATTCACTTTGATAAGCGATTAGACCATGATAAATAATTTGACGCGAGCAAAGGATCAAACACTACTCGGCTCCTCTGGAAGTTCCTATAGAACACTTTATACAAGACTTCTTTCAAAGATTTTTACAAGTGAAGTTTGTAAATTTCTCCAACGATTATTCCAGGGATTTCTCAAGCATAGTCAATACAGTAAAGACATTCTCTAGAGATTTCTCCAAAGGTGCCTCTACAGATGCCTCCAAGGATTCCTTCAATGATTTAACCAGGTAATTTTTCAGAAATTCCTGATAAAATCTCTACAAGGATTCCTCCTGAGATTACTCCAGCAATGTTTCCATAAATTTCTACAGCGGTAACTCCAAAATACTCTCTTCGTGGGTTCCTCCAAAAATAGTTCCAGATTTTTTTTTAGGAATTCCTAAAGGTATTTTTTTAAGGAATTCCAGGTATTTTTTCAAAAAAACTCCCTTTTTAGTGCTTCTTTCAGATATTTAAGCAGAGATTCTCCCAGAAGTTCCTCCATTAAATCCTAGAGAGGTTTCTCAATTTTTTTTAGAGGTTCTTCTAGGCAGGGATTGCCGCAGGAAGCCATCCAGCCATCTCTCCAAAAAAATCTTCAGAAAAGGTGTGAGGAAAATATCTTGGAGGAATCCCTGAATTAATTTTTGAGCCTATTTCTGATTACTGGAGAAACTCATGGGGAAATCTCCAAATGAATTTTTGGAGGCATCCTCGAAAAAAAATGAATATTCAGAACAAGTCTCTAGAAAAATTTCTGGATTAATCCCTGGAGGACTACTTTGGAAATCCTTGAAGTAATTCTGGTAGCGATTTTGCATGGATGAAACACTTGAGGAGTCTGTAAAGTAGTTATTTGTATAATCCTTGGAGAAATCCCTGCAGAAATTCCTGGAAGAATGCCCGGAGTAATCCCTGCAGGGATCCCTGAAGAATCCTTTGAAAAAATCCTGTAGTTTTTTCAAAAGTATTGCATGGGGAAAATCCTACAAATATCCTTCAAGTAATTTCTGGCGAAATATCTTATGTGATCCTAGAAGAACAACTTCCTAGTGTAACGCCTGTAAGAATATTCGAAGGAATCCTGAGTGACAGCTCTGAAAAAATCGCTGTAGATTTTTTTTTTCAGGAGACATCTTTCAAGCAGTCTTTGGAAGAATTTCAGGAGAAATCTTAAAACCCTGGCGGATTCCCTGTAGCAGCTGCTAGAGGAGTTCTCGGAGAAGTTCCTGGAGAAATCTCATTTGAAATTTTGCTGGAGCAATCTATGGAGGATTCTTTGAAGGCATCTCTGCAAGAACTCCTCCTCTCTACAGGTTTTTCTGAAGAAATCTTTGAAATAATCTTTGGTGAAATTCCTGGAGGACCTAAATCGATCGTAGATGCTGCGTTTGGTCTTAAAAAATATTGATTTCACGTTTTATTTAGGTACTTTTCAGTTATTGGATATCAGGTACCAGGTATCAGAAGGCCGGCTCCAGATGCAAGTGCCCCGCCATTTTGGAGATTTGTGCCGTCGCCATATTTGAGCCTGTTTCATCATCTACCCGATGGGAGCGGAAAGGGAAGGGAAAGATGAGAGGAAATAGGGAAGATCACATGAGCGAAATGAGAGCATGTAGCTCCATACCACAATGGGTTCGAACAGTGCCCTGAAAAAGGCACTGCAAAACGCATGAGCGTAAAGAGAGCCTATAGCTCATTACCACAGTGGGTTAAGAATAACGGAATCTCCTGAAGATTCAGTTTCACTCAGCACGCTGAATATTTGCTATGTGATAGTTGGGTCGGCAGTGGTCTGTCAACGCTCTGACCAAGAGACTGCAATTCTGCTTTGACAGATTTGTTAAATACTTCGCCACCCTTGGAGATGGCTCAGTTATTTTTTTTTTTTATCATTCCAAACATTACATTCATTTCTTATATCTAGGTGTTCTGTGTTATTAGACAACACTATCATCCTAATTTGGTAAAACAAATTTAAGATTTAATTAACATTTTGTTAACAACATATTACATTTCATTTGCCGTAGCAGTTCAGTTTTTTTTTACAGGTGAGTTGATTTCACCTGCTTATAAGAGAAAAAAAAAAACGTTTTTAATATACTTAACCTAACTTAACCTAAACATATAACGCATTAATCGTGGCAATAGAAGATTGTAACGATTTTTGCCTGAAATTATTGATTATTTTATTTGACATTTGTTCCAATGTTTCAACATTGGATATTCTATGTAACTCATTGGTACTATACCAGGGAGGAAGCCTCAGAATCATTTTCAAAATTTTATTTTGAATTCTCTGCAGAGCTTTCTTCCTGGTATTACAACAGCAAGTCCATATTGGTACAGCATACAACATGGCTGGCCTGAAAATTTGTTTGAATATCAAAAGCTTGTTCTTAAGACAAAGTTTTGATTTTCTATTAATAAGGGTAAAGAGACATTTTACATATTTATTACATTTGGCTTGAATGCCCTCAATGTGATTTTTGAAAGTTAAATTCTTATCTAGCATGAGCCCTAGATACTTAACTTCATCTGACCAATTTATTGGAACCCCTCTCATCGTGACAACATGTCTACTTGAAGGTTTCAAATAAAAAGCTTTTGGTTTATGTGGGAATATTATTAGTTGAGTTTTGGAAGCATTAGGAGAAATCTTCCATTTTTGCAAGTATGAAGAAAAAATATCCAAACTTTTTTGCAATCGACTACAGATGACACGCAGGCTTCGTCCTTTGGCGGAGAGGCCTGTGTCATCCGCAAACAAAGATTTTTGACATCCCTGAGGTAGCTCAGGTAAGTCAGATGTGAAAATATTGTATAATATTGGTCCCAAAATGCTGCCTTGAGGAACACCAGCTCTTACAGGAAGTCTTTCAGATCTGGAGTTCTGGTAATTAACCTGAAGTGTACGATTTGACAGATAACTTTGAATTATTCTAACAATGTATGTTGGAAAATTAAAGTTTTTCAATTTTACAATCAAACCTTCATGCCAAACACTGTCGAATGCTTTTTCTATGTCTAGAAGAGCAAGACCAGTAGAGTAGCCTTCAGATTTGTTGGAACGGATCAAATTTGTTACACGTAAAAGTTGATGAGGGGTCGAATGTCCATGGCGGAATCCGAACTGTTCATTGGCAAAAATTGAATTTTCGTTGATGTGTGCCATCATTCTGTTCAAAATAACCTTTTCAAAAAGTTTACTGATGGAGGAAAGCAAACTTATTGGACGATAGCTAGAAGCTTCTGCAGGATTTTTGTCTGGTTTTAAAATTGGAACAGCCTTAGCATTTTTTCCATTTGTCAGGAAAATATGCTAATTGAAAACATTTGTTAAATATATCAACTAAAAATGATAAGCTACTTTCTGGAAGTTTCTTGATGAGGATGTAGAAAATACCATCATCGCCAGGAGCTTTCATGTTTTTGAATTTTTTAATAATAGTTCTCACTTCTTCCAAATCAGTCTCCAAGGCATTTTCGAAAACGTTCTCTTGATTGAGAATATTTTCGAACTCCTGAGTAACTTCATTTTCAATTGGACTAGTAAGTCCTAAATTAAAATTGTGCGCACTTTCAAACAGCATAGCAAGTTTTTGAGCTTTTTCGCAATTAGTTAGTAATAATTTGTTTTCCTCTTTCAATGCCGGTATTGGCTTCTGAGTTTTTTTTAAGATTTTAGATAATTTCCAAAAGGGCTTAGAGCCAGGGTCCAATTGAGACATTTTTTTTCAAAATTTTTGTTTCTTAATTGAGCAAAACGTTTCTTGATTTCTTTGTGCAAATCCTGCCATATAATTTTCATAGCAGGATCGCGAGTGCGTTGAAATTGCTTTCTCCTCACGTTTTTAAGACGGATCAAGAGTTTAAGATCATCGTCTATAATCACGGATTCAAATTTTACTTCACATTTTGGAATTGCAATGCTCCGGGCTTCAACAATGGAATTTGTTAAAGTTTCAAGAGCATTGTCAATATCAAGTTTAGTTTCTAAAGAAATGTTAACATCAAGATTAGAGTCAACATACGTTTTATATATATTCCAGTCGGCTCGTAAATAATTGAAAGTGGAGCTGATAGGATTGAGAATCGCTTCTTGGGATATTTGAAATGTAACAGGGACATGATCAGAATCAAAATCAGCATGAGTAATCAGTTGGCTACAAAGATGACTAGAGTCGGTTAAGACCAAATCAATCGTAGATGGATTTCTAGAAGAGGAAAAACATGTGGGGCTATCAGGGTATTGAATTGAGAAATATCCTGAAGAGCACTCATCAAATAAAATTCTGCCGTTGGAATTACTTTGAGAATTATTCCATGACCGATGTTTGGCATTAAAGTCACCAATGACAAAATATTTTGACTTATTGCGAGTCAATTTACGTAAGTCAGTTTGGAGCAAATTAACTTGCTGTCCAGAGCATTGAAAAGGCAAATAGGCAGCTATGAAAGTATATTTACCAAACTGTGTTTCAACAGAAACACCTAAAGTTTCAAAAACTTTAGTTTCAAATGACGAAAAGAGTTGATGTTTGATACGCCTATGAATGATGATTGCAACTCCCCCACATGCCCCATCAAGTCGATCATTACGATAAACAAAAAAGTTAGGATCTCTTTTGAGTTTAGATCCAGGTTTTAAATACGTTTCGGTAATAACTGCTATATGCACGTTATTAACCGTAAGAAAATTAAACAGCTCGTCCTCTTTACCATTCAGAGAACGAGCATTCCAATTTAAAATATTTAAATTATTATTTGGATCCATTAGAAAAACGTAATCCAATAACAATTTGATTTGTAAATTTTACACCTACTTGGACTGCTTCAGTCATAGTGGTGGCTTTGAACATTGCATCAATCATTAGATTCAATTGTTCAGTTAGAAAATTAAAATCAGAGGCAGACATGTCATGTGATTTCCCATTGGAATTTCCGGTAGACGAAGAAGCGGAGTTACCTGTGGCGGTAGGGTTTTTTCCATTTGATTTGAAACAAGTAAAATGGGTTCCCATGGATCGAACAGGGGAGGAGTTCGAATTTCCTGCTACGATATCGGCAAAGGATTTACCGTGGGTAGATACATTCGAAATTGAAAGATTCGAACGGCTACCCGACGGATTAAAATTAGTTTGTGAATGAGCATGATTATGATCTTCCTGATGGGTACGATTCCTAATCAAGCGATCGTTAACTGAAAAATGAGCATTGTTCGATACTCTACCAGGCAAATTCCGGAAACGACCGTTATCGTAACGGATATTATCTTTCATCTACCTGGCACGAGCCTCAATGATCTTTTGCGTGAAGGACAATTCCAAAGATTGGACTTATGATTAGCCCCACAATTAGAGCATATGAACTTGGTGGTATCTTCCTTCACTGGACAGACGTCTTTGGCGTGAGAAGAACCTCCGCAAATCATGCATTTAGCATCCAGGCGACAATGTTTTGTACCATGGCCCCACTTTTGGCACTGACGGCACTGAGGAGGGTTCTGGTAATTTCCTCCAGGTTTCTGGAAATGTTTCCATGTTACACGGACATCAAACAAAAGTTTTGCTTTTTCTAAAGCTTTAATATTATTTAGTTCTTTTTTGTTAAAGTGAACTAAATAAAATTCTTGAGAAAGCCCTTTCCGAACAATGCCAGATTGGGTTCTCTTTTTCATAATGATTACTTGGACTGGGGAAAATCCAAGTAAATCATTTATTCCATTTTTGATCTCTTCAGGAGACTTATAGTCACATGAGAGACCTTTCAAGACAACTTTGAACAAACGTTCAGTTTTGTCGTCATAAGTAAAAAACTTGTGCTTCTTCTCTTCAAGATGTTTGAGAAGAAGTTCACGATCTTTAAGAGTTTCCGGCAAAACGTGACAGTCTCCTTTCTTTGCGATTTGGAAGGAAACCTTGATTCCCCTAATGGAGTTCAAGATCTCCTGCCTAAATCCCCCAAATTCGGAACAACTGACCACGATAGGCGGCACTCTTTGCTTCCTCACTTAAATCAAAGAGCCTGGGCTAGAGGCTGCTTCGATTTGGTGTTCGGAAAATTTGTCTAGAGCATCGAACTGATTGCTCATTTGGATACAATTATTCATTTCACCCTTGGAAGAAAGTTCGCATTCCGGGGAAACGTCCTTTCTTCCATTCTTGCCACGTGTAGTGACAGTTTTAAAACCCACTTTTTTGGAAGGAAGTAGTGAATTCAGAGATTCACTCTTCCTTTTGTTAGTTGTTGATACCATGTTTAGTTAATAAACGAGAAAGACGTGACCTTCGAGAGGTTTTTTCCCTAGACGGTGTCCAAGAAGGATTACCACCGCTAGCTTTCGCCAACGGGTCCAACGAAAAATCGAAGGCACGGGTCCAAACAAGGATCGTAAAGGGATCAATAGTAGAAAAAATAGTACTGAAAAGTACTGTTTAAGTAGCACTGAAAAGTACCGTTTTTAATTTTAGCACTAGAAAGTACTGTTTTTGTAGCACTGAAAAGTACTGTTTTATTGCTTTAGGTAGTTTTTAAGAAAACTTCCAAGAGCAGAGAGAATTCGTGTACGCACAGCACGAAGGTACGATGCGCACTGGAGATGGCTCAGTAATGTACAATTTTGTTTGACGACACGACTCCAAACTATTCCAATATTGCTTGTGCTGAGTTGCCGCCCAAGAATTTATCTGAAGCTTTACCCAGCACTTCGAAATTGGAATAGCCGGCTCAGGGCCAATGAAGACATGCGATGCTCCATCGCGAGCTAGCTCATCAGACAATTCATTTCCAGCGGTGGAAGAATGGCTAGGCCCATACAAGGTTTACAGACTTGACTGAATTCAGTTCCTCAATTTGAGTTCGACATGCGATAACAAGGGGCCCAGATAGCCGTAGCGGTAAACGCGCAGCTATTCAGCATGACCATGCTGAGGGTCGTGGGTTCGAATCCCGCTGGTCAAGGATCTTTTCGTAAAGGAAATTTTCTCGATTCCCAGGGCATAGAGTATCTTCGTACCTGCCACACGATATACACATGCAAAAATGGTCAATCGGCAAAGAAAGCTCTCAGTTAATAACTGTGGAAGTGCTCACAAGAACACTAATCTGAGAAGCAGGCTCTGTCCCAGTTGGGACGTAACGCCAGAAAGAAGAAGAAGATGCGATAACAAGCTTTGACCTTGAGTTGGCCGAAGCAAGAGCTTTTATAGCAGCCTGACTGTCTGAACAGAAGTGAATGACTTTACCCATTACGCGCTGTTGAAGAACTGATTGCACTCCACACATAAGAGCAAATATTTCCGCCTGAAAACGGTGCAGTTTCTACCAAGTGAGTAAAACTGATTCAGCCTTAGCTCACGAGAATATACTCCTGCACCAGCTCTACCTTCAAGAAGGGAGCCATCAGTGAAACATACTATATTGTTTGATATACTTCTTCCCAAAGAGCCAGACGCCCATTCTTCCCGTGAAGGGAATTGTGTGGTAAATGTCCTGTAAGGAAAGTGACAAGCAATTGTGAGATCACTTGGAGCAAGGACAATGTTGTCCCAATTCACCAAAAGTGGAAACAACGAAGTGTGTGTAGATCTACGATCCACTGGATTTTTCTCCATTAGATCCAGTACCCATAAACGGTAAGATCAAGAAAGTGCTTCTTGTTTAAGATGTATGTGTAGTGGCGCAACGTCGAAAAGGGGTGCGACTCGTGATTTAGCAGGTACGAAGTAATTGTCCCGTCGAAGTCGGGCGTATATTCATCGGACGTATATGCATGCTCCATAGGTCTTTATCGAAGCATCACAAAAACCGTGAAATTTCAACGAGAGACAATCCTTCCGGAATGCGACCCATCTCGGAATCTGCAGGTTTTCGACAGGCTGGTCCCGAAACTCGATCCACTGTGCTCGTGGTTCATCCCAAGTAACTTTCTGTTTCCAGAGGGTCTGGATGAATATTTTGGCAGAAATGATCACGACATCGATTAGCCCGATGAGATCGAAGATTCTGACTAGGTCATAAATGACCAAACGTTTGCAGACTTCCGAAGATGTCCACTCTGGTACCTTGAAGCGGAAGGCGTCTATCCTAGGCTCCCAGATAAGTCCAAGGATTTTCTTAGTAGCGCTAGAGTCATCGAGCTAGAATGAGGTGCGCTCCATTTTCATAGGTTGAATCCTTCACCCTTCAGCAGCTGTTTCATCCACGCTTTCAATGCCAGTCATCATGTCGTCGACATAAAAGTCTTGTGGAGTTCGCGGACCGCCCACTGTTGCTGCACCATACGATACATTTTTTCGGCGTCCTCGTCTATGGCAATCCGATGGAATCGGAATCGAAGAACGATAGAGATGATGTCATCCTGAACCGTCGGCCCTACCATCAACGCATTGTTGAGGAAGACACCGGTGGACGTAGAACACAATGCATCGAACACCACCCGAAGCTTTGCTGTTGTGCTGTCGGGCTTGATGACACAGTGATTCGGCATGAAGTATTTTGGCAGAGCAGCATCTTCTTCATCCAAAATTGCCTCCTCCATGTGCCCCATTCGTGACTAAATTCACTGTACATCTGCTTCAGTTGGGGATTCTGGTCCAATCAACGTTCTATCAACAAGAAGCGTCGCATTGCTGTGGATCTGGAGTCTACGAGTTGGTGGATCAGGAAGTCCTTCTTGGGAAGTGTAACTATGAACCGCCCACTTTCATCGCGCACTGTTGTGCGATCGCGTGAGTAAATCGTCCAACTTTTCGGTACATTACTGGCAACGTGTGGCCTGATTACGTCCGACTCGGCAGAAAGGTTTCCGCATACAATCCAGCCTAGCGATGAATCCATCCCCTCCTAGCTTGAACTTCTCATTAACACTTCAGTCGTCGCGCTGTTGTGTTTTGTACAACACTGCTGAGAAAACCTCGCTTTTCGATCACAACAACAGCGCGGTGGTTCTAACGGTGGCAAACCATAAGACGACTGGAAGGTTAAGAAGCGGGTCGAAGTATAATGCTGCTCCGATGATAACATTCAGGCCACCGGGTTCCGTGAAGAGTAGATCGGCGAGTGCGATGTCCTCCAGAAGCTGAAGACTGGTGGAGTCAATCTTCCGAATGGGAAGGTTCAACGTAACTTATGAAAGTACATATAATACCTTCTCCCCAATGAAGGACCTTCAGCATGGCTTTGCTTTGTAGCCGCGGACTCTAACCACTTGGCTAAGGAAGGCCCCGGGGTTATGATTCTCATGACTTCCGGAAATCTATTTAAGACAAGGTCAACATTCATCAGGCCGTTGATACAGCTTGAAAATTTCGGTTGATTTCGTACAGGATGTTAAGCAGCACTTGATTTTGCAAAAATGTATCATAAAACTTATTATTTTTTTTTATAAACGTGAGCGAAACTAGTTAAAAAACGTCTGAGACAAGCTTATTAATCGTCGACAAAGCACGACTAAGCAGGACGACAGGACTTTTGCTTGATTACTTGAATAACTGTTTTATTGATTTTGAATACAGTGCACTGCAGTGGAAGCTCGTTATAACAACAATTTTCATTGTGACAAAAGCTCTCTATAACGACATTTTTCGGTCCCTTGTACAATGTACAATACAATTTTTGTACAAATTGTAGCCTTTTGGTTTCACAGCATTTCGGAGGGGACACGAAAAACAATATATACCTAAAATTTGAGTTTAAACCAATGAATGTGATGAAATCTAAAAAAAACTGCAAACAATGTATTCTTGACTCAAACCAACGAAAAACATTAAAAAAATTAAGTAGGGTGCCGGTGCCATTAGTGGACTACCTAAGCTATAAATAATCATAACAAAATAACGAAAATCCAGAGATCTTTTGGCGTCAACAGAAAGATTTCAACCTCTACTGTATGGGAAAAATATAAAAAGTGTGATAAAACTATTTTTTTTTTAACATAAAATCGCTTGAGCCACTATTGATACACGTGTTCCAGTAGTTACGCTAGTGCTCCAGTAGTAGTAGTAGTAGTAGTAGTGGTAGTAGGGAATGATACAAGGAATTTTAAACAAAAAGGGTAAATTTTTACATAGGTTTAACATTTTCCCCTTGGAACAGCAACTTTTATCTTTCGAATGAACCATAAAGATCATCTCTGAGACTTTTCTTTTCATTTTTATACATCCATTTTAAAAACTGCTTCCAACCGTTGATCCACTACTGGAACACGACGGCAACTATTGCAAGGGAGCCAATGTTTTATGTAAACTTTATTATTTATATGACTTTTTGATAAAATAAAAAGCTGAAATTTGGCAAATTGACTAAACTAGAGGCGATCTATCCACCAAAAATAGTACATGTCGTTTTTATCGAAAAATGTACGTTTTATTCCATAGTCCAATCTACTGGTACATTACAACCATTGGTACCGGCACCCTATATATGTATTTCTGGCCAAAACTTAAGCGTTTGGTACTAAAATTGGGACAGGGCTTTGAGACCCTATTGAGAAATTTTATTTTCTCAATTATGCTGATACAAATATTAATTTTCTTTTATGTCACCTCCCCCTCTTCAAAAATCCAAAAATATTGAAGGGGAGAGAAAAAATAGTTATTTATGCAACAAGAAGCAAACTGATGATTTTTTCAGCACGAGTTGTACATTTATCCAACGAGGCTTGCACAACCCTATTTCAAGAGTATCCACATGTCCTTCCATGCGACGCATAGACTTCGTAGTTTTCAATCAGGTAGGCTGTGATTCAGCAGCCTGATCTTAATTATGACAGTAACAAATTTTTACGCTTCAATCGAGAATCTATTGATCTGATTTCGACGAGGGACCAGACTAGACGCCGCACACAATTTCGACTTTTTAAAGTTATTTCTTATGTACTAAACTGCCTGCACGAACCGTGAAGAAGCTTGAAGCTAGTTTCCAGATATTTTGGGATTTACCCTACATCAACCTTAACAAACACTGGGTGATCTGCTTTAAATCAGAATGGCTCTCTGATCTCCCTTTACTCGGATACTAATCTCCCAATGGTTGCAGAAGCAGAAGCATACATGACCATTGTCAAAAGCTTGAGCTACAGGCGTATAAAGAGACGATAAATCTTCAAGCTGTTTAGGGGAATATGATGAGTATGATGAGACGCAGATTTGGTGACTCTCAAATCAGAACTGCTACTTTTCAGCACTCAGCATTGTTTTTGTTGTTAGGAAAAGTAGGCCGTTATGTTATGCATTACCTTGATATAAAGAAGGCTTATATGCAACGTAATAGCAAAAAAAACTTTTTTTTTATCAGATACCTAGGTATTAAATTTTGTTAACACTTCAGTCGTCGCGCTGTTGTATTTTGTACAACACTATTGAGGAAACCTCGCTTTTCGTCCACAACAGTGGCAAACCGCGCGACGACTGGAAGGTTAAGTGAAAAACAGATAAAATGACAATTGAAAAAAGCTCAACATATATCGTTAAAAAAGAAATCCCGAAAAAAAAATCGTTTCTTATTCAATTTTCACCCTCCTCATACCTTGAAAGTGGTCTCAGACATTAAAGAAAATTAATACTTGCATCAGCCTTATTCTTTCCCGATTCAAAAAAATATTTTTTATTTATTTTTGGACATGCTACCTTATTATTTTTATAGCGGGATCACGTGTATGATGAAATTGCTTTCTCTTCCCATTTTTAAGAATAAAATATTAGTTTTTTACTTACCATTTTGGCCCCTTGCTTCAACAATGGATTTTTTCTAGTGCACTATGCTTCGCAAACAGTGCTGCATTAAAACTTCGGTTTTCCACATCGACCATACCATCAAGTATGGTCTCTCCCTTCGGACGAATCAACATTATACGCACCACCATTGTCGACGCCTCCCACATTGCAGTAACAGCAAACGACCGACAAAACCAACCGAACGGAACCGACATCCAACCCACAACAGAGCACCCACACGCGAGTCATAATTCATTATCAATTAGCAGCGGAAAATCATTTACATATGTTACTGTCATACTGTCGGTTTCGACCTCTCTTTCGGTTTGGGGTTAGGCTAGTAGTAAGCCAGATGCACTGAGTGGTCAGACAGTGTTGAGCGGCTAAGCGTAAATGGTTTGGCGAATGGTTTTAACTGGTAGACAACATCTGTTGATTTGTAATAGAATAAAATATTTGAGCAGAAAATTTCAAAAAAAATATTCCATTCTCAATCCTTTCAACTGACTTATAGTCACTTGAGAGACCTTTCAAGACGACTTTAAACAAATGTTCAGTTTTGTCGTCATAAGTAAAAACCGTGCTTTTTTCTTCAAGATGTTTGAAAAAAGTTCACGATCTTCAAAAGTTTCTGGCAAAACGGTCTCCTTTCTTTGTGATTTGAAAGAATTTCACCAGGTCCGTCACACTCGGGCTCAGATTGGGTACCACTTCTAGTACTGCATTTGGTCCCTCGGTAGTGCAAAAGGTACCCAAGTTTGACAGATCGCAGTACACTTTGAACGGCATTCTAGATTACCTTATGAGCCATACAATTTTGAGCAACTGCAAGGGACATGGGGGTCTTTAATTTGTCTTTGTTTTCACCAATGGAGCTCAAGGTCCTCCGGCCTAAATCCTCCAAATTCGGAAAACTGACGACGATAGGCGATACCCTTTGTTTCCTCACTTGAACCAGAGAGCCTGGGCTACAGGCTGCTTCGATTTGATGCTCAGCAAAATTTTCTAAAGGATCAAACTAATTGCTCATTCCAATGCCGATTACCCTTGAAAGAAAGCGCGCATTCCGGAGAAGCGTTCTTTCTCCCATGTTTACGACGTTTAGTGCCAATAAAACCACACTTTTCAGCAGTTTCTTTGCAAACAAATTCTTGAATAACTGTTCCATTGTCCAAAGCCATTGAAATCAATCCGATCGCTAATAGCTCTTGCAAACAAACAATCCTTTAGCTCTCAAGCCTCCCCAACCCGAGAAAGACCATCCAGGTCCTCAAAGACAAAGCCACAGACGACGGTACTCTCCAGAGTAGCACACACAAATAGGTGAACCGAAAATTAGTCTCACTCTGTCACCTTCCCCGAACCGCCAGGATCAACATTTGACTCTGTCCGGGTCAGCCTTTTGCCATTGTAGACACCGGGCCATCCGAAATCCCCTCCAATTGGTCCGGTCAAATATACTGACCTCCTAGCCCAGCCCGACAGAGTCCATTGTGTCCACTCACTGGAGCCTTGCTATGCGATCCATCTATCTTGAAAGTTGATTATTCGTTGCCAAAGCCGAAAATCACTGAGTCGTCCTGCCCGAAGAATGTGGGGAGAACGGAAAAATATTTCGTATTCAAAGCAGGTCCCTTCCTCAACGACGCTCTTATCGGTAACCGTCTTATCGTCACCACTCCAAAGCAGCAAAAAAAATGAAAATCACCCGAAATGGACCAAAGTGCAAGACTGGAAAGTTCACATCACTATGATATGTTTGTGAGAGTGCGGTGTGGTTGCCTTTCTGGCTCAGAATAGCAGACGTCGTCGTCCTAGTCGTTGCACAGTGGTTCGATCGAGAACAAATGTCGGCCAAAAAGTCAAGGTTCCGTCTACATATGATTTTTGATTTAGCCTTTTACCGGACAGTGATGGTGACCAAATCGAAAGTGATTGGCAACTGCCTTATCAACGATAGATTAACAATTGATGAGCTCGTTTCATGATTCTATTTCAAATAAGTCATATGTGTGAACACAGATCTTTTTGGGCTAAAATATTAACGTCCCATAAAAAAATATAAAATTTCCATAAAAAATGCGAAATTTGCCAGTAAAGAAACAAGGGTAAAATCAACAGAAAAGTTAAAAATTTCCATAAAAAAATAAAGAAGTGCATAGAAAAAACAAAACTTTCCATAAATAAAAATATTTTGAGCAATAAATAGATTCAAAAGTGCCGTAGAATTGACAATAATCTCACTAAAAAATGTCGAATTTTCCATTTAAAAACCTCAAAATGTCCCTATTTTCTTCACAAAAAGCAAGAAATAATTATAAATTTTCCACAAAAAAAGCCAAAATTTGCAATAAGTAAATAATAATTCGGCCACAATAAATCAAAAATTTCCATTCAAAAAATCAAAAAGAGCAATAGCAGTAAATGCAAAGTTGCAATAAACAAACCCAACTGAGCAATTCAAAATGACAATAAATACATGAAAATGTTGTAGAAAATTCCAATATTTAAGTAAAACTTTCCATAAAAATAACGTAATTTTCCAATAATGAGTAATAATGTGTGTAATGGATTTCATGAATTTTCAGTCAAACTGAAGCATTGTTTTCACAATTGGAGCTAATTAGTCGTCGTTTGTAGATGTAGTAATTGCATTTTAGAGTTCGATAATTAATTACGTAAGAATTTAGGGGAGGGCAGAGCAAGGAGATTGGCCAGGTTTTAAAAAATATTTCTTGCCATATAGAAAAAATTAATGTTTTATACAAAAAATCATACATGGAGGGGAGGCGAGGTTTCGAAAAATCACAAAAAAATGTTTTTAAAACACCCCATCGTTAGCCCCACCAGCCAGGGAACTGGTGTTTACAAGCTAAGCATCATTTGTGGCAACACTTTATGCGGCATGATGGAACTTTGCCGAGCGCGCTAAGTGTTGTTAGACCACTGACGTAGTTGCATGAAGTGGGTGATGAGGTACAAAAGTAGCGTTACAGCATGCTTAACCATATTTGTAGTACTGAGACAACCCATTAGATCTAAAAATGAACCTATTAAAAGATATTTTAAAAAGCGTTATGTTAAATAGAAATGTGTGAACTTTACATGATTCTTATTCCGAACGCTCCCTTACTTTTGCCTCGTTTTCCGGACAGTTTGATTCGAATTCCGGACAGGTCAAACAATTCATAAATAAAATAGTCAAATCATCTAATAAAATCGTTAAGCCACTAGAGAGACGCCTAAGGAAGTTGGACATTATAAATTTGCATAGATATCTATGGAAAATGCTTGTTAAAGCGAGCCTTGAAAGTGAGAACTTTCGAAAGGCAAAAATTGAAACATTTCGTGTGAAATGTTTCCCATACAAAGAAGAGTGTCCGGAATTTGAAACTGTCCGTAATATGAATCAAAACGGTATATTTTTTTGTATGAAACATTAATTTTTTCCATATGGCAAAAAATATTTTTTCAAACCCGGCCAATCTCCCCGCTCTCCCCTCCCCTAAATTCTTACGTAATTAATTATCGAACTCTAAAATACAATTACTATATCTACATACGACGACTAATTAGCTCCAATTGTGAAAACAATGCTTCAGTTTGACTGAAAATTCATGAAATCCATTACACACATTATTACTCATTATTGGAAAATTACGTTATTTTTATGGAAAGTTTTACTTAAATATTGGAATTTTCTACATTATTTTCATGTACTGATTGTCATTTTGAATTGATCAGTTGGGTTTGTTTATTGCAACTTTGCATTTACTGCTATTGCTCTTTTTGATTATTTGAATGGAAATTTTTGATTTATTGTGGATAAATTATTATTTATTTATTGCAAATTTTGGTTTTTTTTGTGGAAAATTTATAATTATTTCTTGCTTTTTGTGAAGAAAATAGGGACATTTTGAGGTTTTTAAATGGAAAATTCGATATTTTTTAGTGAGATTATTGTCGATTCTACTGCACTTTTGAATCTATTTATTGCTCAAAATTTTTTTATTTATGAAAAACTTTGTTTTTTCTATGCACTTCTTTATTTTTTTATGTAAATTTTTAACTTTTCTGTTGATTTTACCCTTGTTTCTTTACTTGCAAATTTTGCATTTTTTATGGAAATTTTATATTTTTTTATGGAACGATTAATTGTCTGCCGATCTTTTTGTGACAACGGTTTTAGTATTCAGTTGAACACATCACTGGTAAAACTAATGGAGAATCAACTCCAGAACATATCCCCGGAGGGATCATCAACATCTCTCTTGAAAACCTGCACATTTTTCCCCATCGTTCAATTTTTTAAAGGAACCTTAGAGCTATTTATCCAAAAAATCTATTTAGAATTCCTGCTGGAGTTCGTCCAGGAATTCCAACACGAATTTCTATGGGAATACTCCCGAAGATTCCTCAACAAAGTCCTCCAGGAGCTCTTCCAGGAATTCTACAAAAGTTTTTCCGATGTGTCTTACAAAATCAAAGAAGGATCCAGGAATTCCTCCGGGTGTTTATCCCAGAAAACCCTGCAGGTATTTCCATCAGAAATTACTCCGTGGATTTTGTCCAGAAATTCCTCCGGGGATTTCCTCCAGAAATTCCTCCGGGGATTTCCTCCAGAAAATCCTTTTAAGATTTCCACTAGGTATCCCTCCGTGTATTATCTTCAGGAATCCCTCCTAAGATTTCCTCCAAGAATTTCTCCGGGAACTTTCTCCAGGAATTCCTCCAATTCCTTCGAAGCACCACTGACCATTCCTTCAAAGTTCTTCCGATTGTATCATAGTTACGACATGATATCGTTCAAAGCTCCACTGGGAATTCCTTCGGCTTTCCTACATGGATTCTCCAGGAATTCTTTCAAAGATCCTCCAGAAATTTATCGGCGTTCCTCCAGAAATCCCTTTGGAGTTCCCCTGGAGTTTCTCTGGAGTTTCTCTGAAAGTTATTCCTTCAGATTCCATGCAGGAGTTCTTTTGACGGTTCTGCAAGAAGTTGTTCAGAGTTCCGCATGATTTTTTTTAAGTTCTTCATGGAATTTCTTTTGAGGTTCTCTGAGAATTTGTTCAGATTTACAATGGGAATTCTTTTTGGAACTCCACCAGGAATTCCTTCGGATTTCCTGCATAGTTCCTCCTGGATATTTTTCAGAATTTTTCTAGGAATTCTTCGAAGTTCCTCCAGTAATTCCACGGAAATCCTTTAGAACTCCATCAGGAATTTTTCTGGAGTTACTTCGAAAAATTCCCTTGATTTCTTCCGCAAATTCGTTCGGAGTTCCTAGTGTAGTTCTTCCACATTTTTTTTTCAAAAACTTGCAGAAATTCTTCCGGCAAATTCCTCTGGGTTTTCGGCCAGATTTCCATCGAGAATTCTTTCAGAGTTCTTCTAAATATTCCTCTGGAGTTCCTCTAGCGATTCCTCTAGATTTCATCCAGTAATTTCTGGGAAGTTCCTCCGGAGCTCTTCGGGAATTCCTTCGAATTTCCTCAACAGTTTCTCCAGGAACTTCTCGGGAGTTTCTCAAGCAATGACCCCGGCGTTTCTTCGGAAACGCATCCGAAGTTTCTTCAGGAACGCCTCTGAATTTCCTCCACGAATGGCTCTGGAGTTCCTCCAGGAATTGCTTCGGAGTTCCTCCAGGAATTCCTTTGGAGTTTCTCAAGGAATTTATCTAGAGTTCCTCCAAGAATTGACTGATAATTTCGACCGAGTTCTTACAGAAATTAATTTAATTTCTCCAGAAATTCCTCCAGTGTTCTTTCAGCAAATCTTCTGGATTTCATTTAGTATTTCATCCAAAATTCCTCGAGAGCTTCACCTGGAACTTCTTTGGAATTTTTCATAGTCCCTTTTGGAATACTTCCGTAGTTCTTCTAGGAATTTCTCCAGCGTTCCTTCAGGATTTTTTTTTGATTTTCCTCAGCGATTTCTCCAGTGTTTCTTCGAGAATTCCTTAAGAGTTCTACCAGGAATTTCTTCAGAGGTCCTCCGGGAATTCCTTTAGAAGTGGCTCCGAGCATTTCTCAAAGATTTTTATATAAGTTCCTCCGGTGATGCCTCCAGACGTCCTCCAGAAAATCCACCAGAGCTCTGCCGAGAAATCTTCCAGAGTTACTCCAGAAATTCCTGCAGTATTTTTTTCAGAATTTCTCCAGGATTTGGTACGGAGTTTCTTCGGGAATTCCTTCTGAGTTTTTCCAAGATGTTTTTTGAAGTTTCTCCAGGACTTCTTTGGGAGTTCCGCTATAAATTCCTTCAGGAAATCTTTCAGAATTTTTAACCGGGAACTCCGAAGTAGCTCTACCGGGAATTCCTTCGAAGTTCCTCCAGAAATTCTTCGAAATTTTTTTGGAGATCCTAAAAATTTTCTTCCTTTTTTGTTTTTTCCATATTTCTTTCAGGAATTTCTCTGGAAGTGCTCTAAAATATATCCCGTAGTTCTTCCAGCAAATCCTTTGGAGTTCGTCCAAGAAGCGGGATTTCCTTCGGATATCCGCCATACTTCCTCCAGGAGTTCTTCAGGTTTGCAGTGCTGCACCCCAGGCCAGAACTCCGTATCTCAGTATCGACGATGATACGCTAGCCAGAAGACGCCTGCTGCTCGGGTCATGAGCGTTCGGCATGATCCTTCTCAGTGTGTAGGTAGCCTTTGCCGTTTCTCACATGCATAGGCGACGTGGCTGTTGAAGTTTAGACGATACAGGTGTCTGTGCGCCGCACTGATGCTATGACATATCCCCCGATGGTAATCTCAGCGTGTTGAACCGCTTTGCGATTGCTGACTAGTTACACCTCCGTTTTGTGGTGGGCTATCTTCAGCTTGACTCCATTCATCCAGTTCTCGAGCGTGCTCATTGCCTCCGTGGCTAGCACTTCTACTTCCTTCAGCGTTTCGCCTATTACTGTTAGCATGACGTCATCAGCAAAGCCGACGACCTCGACGCCCATAGGAACCTCCAGTGATAGGACCTCGTCGTACATCCCATTCCACATTGTCGGTATGGACTCTTACGAAACTCCCGCCGTTACTCTTAACTCCTTTCGTCCAGTGTCGGTTGCATACACCAACACCCGATTCTCGAAGTAGCTCTGAGAAATCCGGCACAGATAGGTGGGAGCGCTCATTTTATGCAGTGCTAAGGTGATGGTCTCCCAACTGGCGCTATTGAACGCGTTCTGAACGTCTACCATAACTACGGCGCAGTAACGATTTCCTCTTCATTTCGGCCCTCTCCAGGACCGTCCAAATTGCGTATACCGTCGACTTTCCCTTCCGGAATCCGAACTGCCTTTCTGATAGTCCGTTCTCGCTTTCCGTACATTTAGCCACCCTGTTTAGGATAACCCGTTCCAAAAGTTTGCCCAGTATATCCAGCAAGCATATAGGCCTGTATGATGATGGATCAACGGGTGCTGTTCCTGGCTTCGGAAGCAGCACCAGCTTTTGGATCTTCCATATATCTGGGATGTGACCTTCGTCCAGGCATTTCTGCATCAGCTTCCGTAACGTATCCGGATACGCAAGGATCGCCACTTTAAGTGCCACATTCGGTGTTCCATACGGTCCGGGGGCCTTTTTCACCTTCAATGCCGCTGATACAAGCTCGTTATTGGAGACCTGACGATCTTCGGCGTTTGCTCCTTTCTCATGGACATAACCTTAAGCTTTTCAGCACCAGCATTAATAAACTCTTGACTTTCGCCATGACCACTCGATAAGCGTCCCCACCGAGGTTGGCGTCAGCTGCTTGGCACAGATCCTTGTAGCACTCAGACTCTCTCAGCGTTTGAAAGCAACTCTTGCTGTTTGGAATACGACCTTTCGCTTCTCTTTGACTTCTACGTTGCTTGCTCTCTGTTAACGTCTCCTGGCTTTAAGGCAAGCAGCGCGTAGGGTGTTGAGTGCCTCGTTCCACCAGTACGCGGGACGTTGATCGTTGTGGGGCTTTTGTTTTCATGGCATCAGCTCGTCGGTCAACTCCTCCAACATCCGACTAAATTCTTCGAGCATCCATCTTAGAGGCACGTAGCAGCTGCAAAAGTAAATTCCATTGATTTTGGCGATCACAAACCCCGTGATTGAGCTGGCAGCCACTTCCTGGATAGGAAACCTACCCGTCACTTGTATCACCGCTGCTGCGCCTGTGCAATCCGCCAGCCAAATAGCGTCATTGATTTCAGTTATTATCGCAACGTCGCATTTAGTCTCTGTTGCCGATTGCCACAACAGTTGCTGTGCGGTGTCGCAGTGATTCAGGTTGATCTGCGTTACCTCCGTTACTGTTGAGAAGCGATCACCTTTTGGTACACACGGCAATTTAAGCTTCCCGTTGAATGGGGAGCAGACCAAGCACCATGGTCGATTCTTGCAGTCTTTTCTAAAATAACCTATTTCTTCGTATTTCCTGCACAGTTTCGTTCTGTCCGAACCTTTACCTGAATCAATTTGTTCGCCGTGTCAACAGGTAGCCGGATCTTCGCTGACAGTGTGCCGTCGTACGTCTTCCTCAGATGGATTTCCATAGCCTCCTCTCCAAGGCTGCATTGCTTACGCAGTTTCTCACTCACCTCGTCTACGGTTGTTATCTCGTCCAGATATCTGCACTCAACAACAGCTTCCTGAGTAAGTGCTCTTACGTCCGCCACATTCACCAATGATTTCGCAACTAGCTCCTGATACGCCGAGCTCTTGGTCGTTGGGTCGCTCTACAGCTCTCTCCTTTCTGGGTGCGTTCCTAACTTATCAAAGGATATCTGCGTACGTTGTTTGGTCGTTTGCCTCAACAAGTATGGCATCCCATTTCGGTCACTCACGCTGCAGCCGTCTCTTCGCTTTCTTCGTCCCGTCCTTTTTCTTCCTCATCTTCTCTTTCTGTTTGTTTTCTTATACCTTTGACGTTGACGACGGTTTGCCATCCGTCATCGATCGTTTCCGTCCTTTTCCGATACACCTTTTCCTTGCTCGTTGCGCTGCTTTCTGGGACTTCCTCTTCTCCTGGTGACTCTCTGTCTCGCTTTTTCGTATGTTTGTCACCTCGTATCTTCGGGATCCTAAGCTTGTCCGCCGCTGCTTGCTCCGTAATCTATTTAGTGCCTTTTCAGCGAGCTCTGCTCTCATCCTCAGCGCGGAGTACTCCTGTTGCTGGAGTTATTCCGGTGAATTACTGGGTCAGGTTGGGTAAAAAGGGTTGCTTTTTGGGACATGTCAAATTAACTTTATTTATTTGCAATGACAATAATTCTAACATGTATAAATCACAAGGATCTGATATTCAATATTATAAATGAAGCGGTGCAATTTGGAATGTACCGAAGGTGGTCACTCGGACTTAAACCTCAAAAAACAGGCTTTAGATTTGCTGGAAATTTTCGAAAAGTAAATCTTATACAAAACAGTTCACTAATACGCGTTCCCATTAGCTTGGCACAGATGATTAGATACAAATTGACCACTTTACCGTAAATTCGGGGTGGACCGGAACCCAGAAATGGGCATTTGTAGGATCATTCAAATGCAGGAAACATGGTTATCCAAATCAATCTTGCCTAAAAAGGCTCACATTCAAGCGTTTTTTCTCAAAACTCTTTGATAGAGGGGCCACATTATAGCTGATTCTGGACACTAACTGTGACTTGAAATTTGCCTACGTTCAGGGGCAGAAAAGCACAGCACTCTTCTTACCCAACCTGACCCAGTGACCCACCGGAATAGCTCTGGCCATAGAAACATTCCCGAGATCCTTTGGTCACTTTTAGAAACTAGACATTTGTGCGAGTATACTGACAAAAACTAATTGAAATCCATGAAGTATTCCCTGGGTGATGAAAGTTTTAGTTATTTTCTTTTACTCAGGCCCATACGGGTTAGAAATACTATCACCGTTTGAGCTTTCTTTAGATATATGAAACGCTGAATAATTTTGGACTGCAAATATATTTTTTTTAGAAAATCATGTCTACATTTCTCTCCAAGATATGTATAAAATTAGTATTTTAACCACAAAAGTGTTGAGCAAGCCACGAAAAATATAAGTAAGCGTTCGGAGTTCGAAAAACCTACTTCAGGTTTTGACCACCATTGAACAACTGTGCAAATGGTGGCCAGTGTGCAGTCCTCCGGGCGGAATGCATGCATGCATGCCAAGCTGATCTGGTTGCTCGTCGAGGAGCTCGTCTCGAACTGGCCGGTGTTTTACGAAGGACCGGCGAAGTGCACGATTTTGTTTGGTGCCTGACCTTACCAACAGGAAAGCAGACCCCGGAGGACAAACACTGATTGTCACTTGGGTCTTGCCACTACATACGACCGACGCTGTTGGACTATGGCATAGTTGTAGTGGTGGGGATGGGGTGGGGTTGAGGGGTGACATGGGTGACTGGTATTTGGTTTTCTGTTCGTTCCAAACTAATTTCAAGGATCCTTGCTAGTTTTTCATTCCTTGTGATTGTTTGTTGTAGGTTTGGTGATTAAGAGAGTGGTATTGCATTTTGGAAGGTTAGCCTATTAGTTTAGTAAATTTTAAAAAGAAGAAACGCTTCCAAAAGTAGAAAACACTTTAGTTTGCTTTTAAACATAACTCTCATAGTTTTTATTTATTATAATTAGTAGTTTCGGAATAGCAAGCAAGACCAAATTATTGGTCACAGGTTCGAATTCCTCCGGTTGCGTTGGAAATTTTCTGTATTTACCTGGACACAGAATATCTTTGTACCTGTCACACGATATACACATGACAAAGAAAGTTCTCTGTTAATAACTGTGGAAGTGCCCTTAAGAACACTAAGCTGCGCAGCAAGCTCTGTCGCAGTAAGTACGTAATTCTAGAACGCAATAAATTATCATGACGTATAAATTTATTTAATTGTGTGCATCCGAACAAATAACTAACTAATATCACTGGTAGACTCCCATTCTACGGTGATACGACCGTCTATTTGAAACAGTATATAAATACAATCGACTAAATTAAACATTTCCAACACCCGAATCTCCATCTAAGTGATTGAATCCATACTCTTGCAATTCACCATTACAGTACACACTGTAGATGCGCAATGCATTCTTGGTATCGAGGTTATCCAAGCTTGCAAGATAGAGAACAGCTTCTAGGAACGACAAAGAACACAAACATCCAACAACAAATCCAATGTGTTCCGCCAACCAACCATGAAAGTGTATGGATCCTCCACATGTTCCTCTCACGAACCCTCCAGCTACAACTCTCCCCTGGCAGCTTATGTGCTCCAACATCCCAACCGGTTCAATATTTGCCCCAACTGAACTGTAGTTGCCCCGGAATACCAGAAAGGCTTCGATTTATCCCCGTCTTGTTCGAGTGAAGCCAAGAGACCCTATTGCAATCGAGCACCTGTTGCTTGCTGCATCCCTATATTCAGTTCCTTCTTCTCGAATTGGCGCATAAAACAAAAGGCCATTCACACAATCGCGCTCTTGACCCTTCGTTACGGGCATAAATACGACGAATTTGGGTCATAATTTTTCATTTGCTGTAAATTTTATTTATTTTGCATCTGCCCACGTCCCAAACCGCGGTCTGTGGCAACGTCGCGTCGTTTACATCGACACAAGTAGGGGAAGATGGTTCGAAATGACAACTTAAGCTCAATGGAAATGATTTCTATTCAGGAATTCTGAATTTCTGAATTCTGAACTAAAAAAAGGTTGAAAATCCAATCTGCCATATCTTCCTTACTATCTTCCTCATGAAAATAGTGTTCTGCGAAATTTTCAGCTTTCTGAGTGGTGATTCAAAGGTGGCCCAAAGATAATATAGGTTTATATGGAAATTACTATGGAGAAATTTGGAAAAATGTTCCTAACTCGTTAGTACTGTAATGTAAGTACTAACTAACATAGCAAAAACTTATTCTTCAAACCATAATAAAAAAAAAACTTGCGGAAGAGAGCAATTTAATCCGACGGATAGAAGAACAGATATTCATGAGCTTGTTTGCTATTATTTGGAGTAATATGGGATAATAGCCCAGCAAACATCGATTGTCCGACATTTCCCCGAAAACCATTTCCCCGAATGCAATTTCCTCGAATGACGTTTTGCCGAATGAACTATATCCCCGAAAATTATTTTTCCGAATGTACCATTTCCTCGAAAAAATCGTAATGTTAATGACATACTGAAAGCTATCCTTGTCCCTGCTGCCATAAAGTATTTAACATGTTAGCTGATGTAAGATTAGACGAAAATTGATTAATTTGTTATAAAAATCCATGTGTTTAAAGCTACAGATGTTCAAAATAATGTGCCACGAGCATTTGGCTCAAAACAACTTAGATTAATTTTTGTGATACCCTGATGAAAAAAGCGAGCACATTATAGGCAGTTTCATTTGAAGTATAGATATTTGGCTCATGAACATTTGGACGAATGAACATTCAGCTTAGTTTTGCCTTCTTAGAATAATAGGCTGTTCTTTATATTTATACTGTTCCAATGTTCAGTGACACTTAGCTGATAGTCTTAAATTTCCCTTCTTTTAATAATAGGCTGTTTTTCACATTGTTTCGCATTATTACACAAAGATGCCTTATTTGGCCAAACGTCTCTTCGTGCAATATGTCCACTAGGTTAAACGTTATTTCATTACACTTAGTGATTAGCTACAGTGAAACCATTGATCCTTAGAATCTATTATATCTTGCACTACATAATTAAGCCTTGAGTCTCCCTTCTAATCTTTCTTCTCCCCCTGACAATCAATATTAGTTTCCAGATAAATTTTTTTTTTTATTTCTTGGATAGAAACAATTTTCCAGAACGTCAATTTTTCCAAATCGTTCCTAAATAGGTCATCTAGTCGAAAACGTTCAATACAGAGAACATGTTAGTAATGAATACTAAAAATGCTGATAATCACTAATAAAACAGAAAAAAATCGCCTATTTGAAGAAAAAACTCCTAATTAAGTTAATTAATTAAGAGTAATTAAGTCTTAATTAATTAGGTAGATCGAAATCATTGAAAATGTTGGATCAAAATATTAGAATCTGTAGTATTCGTTCTCACAATGAAATTTGAACTAGTAGCATGTAATTACCAGAAAAAATCTGATTAAAGTTTCAGTAGCTCTGTTAATTTATATTGATATATTTATCTATGAAGAACAGCCTTCAGATAAAAGAAGAGCAAATTAATGATGAAACCAGAAGCAACTGCAAGTAGAATAATATCAAACCAGCAAAGCTTTGAAGAACTGCGTACGATGATAAGGAGGTGAGAGTATTTAAATTATCAACTATTTTGATACCAATGATTATTAGACCAGTAATATAAAGAAGAAGTACCTATTTTCTAAAGAAGGGATTTTTATAAAATTAAAAACAAGCCTTTTACGTTCTCAGTTGTAGTTAAAAAAAAACATCTGCTTATGTTTCAAGAAACACAATCCACTAACGCGGAAATAATGATCGAATGATAGCCTGCATACGGTATGCTGTACTGTCAAATGCGTCCCAAACTAATGTCAAATTCGTTTTTAAGCCTAGATTGGAACTGGCAAACTTGGAACTGGTCGCTCTGACTCACAGTTACAACTCCATCCCGATTTAGGTTCGACCGAGCTACAATTTGCTTGACGTTGGTTTGTTTATGTGTTGATCACTGACCCAGTTCCTTAATACGAAAACGACATTGATGACTCATTCATTCTTTCTAAGTTTTCATGCAGTGAAGATCTCATTAGGGTCATGTCTTTGAATCCTGCAAACTGTGTTCAACCAGTCACACTTTATTTCATTATTCTGCCTTTGCCAATTCAGCTAGATGTCATTAAGATGAATTATGTTCGAACAAACAACATTAAGCGTCAGATTTGTTCATCTCTTGAATGTTCTTTCGAAACATTCTATGCATTTTTATTACGATTCTTATCATAATAAACTTTGAATACCGAACTTTACTTTTTTAACATATTTTTAAAATCAGACCTGCCAGTAAAACTGTCATCAATTTTCACTATAAATATCTCATCTTTCGTTTTTCGATTCAAATCATTCATAAGAAAATCATTCATTTGAAGCGATTATCAAGCTTGCTGAATATAGTCTTAGGCAGCGTCCATTTATTAAGTAACGCCCAAATTGGAAATTTGTGACCCCCACCCCCCATCCGTAACGCTTTTTGTATGAAAATTTCAAACTTTTGTTTCGGCTAGTGACCAATCGATTAAGTTTTCAGCTTAAACAGATGTTTGGTTCTCCAGATCCGTGCTCTTGAAAATTTGAACTTTGACATCGATTCATCTTCACCTTAAAATGTATAACTGTATGACTATTATGAGTTCCAAAAACTTTTCGGGGAAGTGGGTTATTCGGGGAAATGGGATATTCGGAGAACTGGTATTTGGGGAACTGGCGTTCGGGGAACCTCCGTTCGGGGAAAAGTAGCACAACCGTTTCTTCAGCGACATCCTTCATTAAGGTCTGAGGAATTAGTTTTCACTATGGGATGATGAGTTGGTACTTACATTACAGTAGTAACGTATTAGGAACATTTTTTCGAAATTTCTTCATAGCAAATTCCATATAAACCTACATTGTCTTTGGACCACCTTCAAAGCACCACCTAGAAAGCTGAAAATTTCACAGTACACTATTTTTATGGATAGGATGGTAGGAAAATGTTCCATTAGTTGACAGTTCCCTATAGTCGCACTTTTATTTTTTTACGATCTTCTTGCTATAAAACGATGCAAAACATTTCTTGACATGGTGGTCAGGAACTATTTATCGAAGCATCATTGATACACTGCTCGATTTTGCTCAAAAAATGACCGAAATAAATAGTTATGCTTAAAACTTAGGTCCCTTGCATCTATATAAAACTATTGTTCCTGTAGTAGAGTTCCACTACTAAAACAATCTATTTTTTTGTTCAAGAGAATTATTGATAAATTACGAACTTCTTTACATCAATCAAATGCTTTCAATTCACACTTTGAAGGAAAAATATAAAAGTTTTGTAATTATACGGTTTTGAATTGTATTTTGCCTACGCCGTGAAGCAAGTGCTGCTATAAAAACAAAAATAAAAAATAGTGCTGCTTTAGGCATATGTGTTCCTAGAGTAGCACAAGCGATAACAAAAACAAATACACGAGTTTTCGTAGCTTTTATTTTTTTTCCACAAAACCAAGATAAAAAGCTTTCAGAAGATGTAAAAATAATGCCGTTAGCTTTATGTCTCAATTTTGTACGAATATTTGCTCTTAGCTACGCAGATATTGGTGCACCCTAGTAGGGTTGCAAAAATGCTAATCCAATAGGGTAGAATGCACCGTCAGATGGTAGGGGTGCGTTGATGTTCCAAATTTAATTTAATGCAACAGAAATAAAAATAAAAAAAGTGCTACTTTTAAGCACTGAAAACTGTGCTGAAAAGTATTTTTTTTTAGTTCTGTTTTTGAAGTTGTAAAACTTGTATCTAAGTGCGTCCATACACCATTCGTTAAATTTCTCTGGATTTCTCCATGACTCCATTAACTAGCGATTCTGATTTGAAATCCGTCGGATGATCCAAATCCGATTCAGATAAGGGACTCTGGCTTGGAATTGGATCATCTAGCAGACGTAGAGGAGGCAAACAGTTTACTCTCTATAAAGTCGTTATCTTCTTGAATTTGTTTATCGGCATATCGGTCTAATTTGCTCGAAGTAAGAGGGAGCGTGGAGAAGTAAGCAATGAATACTAGATGGATAGGTACCGTAAGGGAACGGCGAGACAAATCGGATTAGATGTTGAAGAGGGCATACCATATGAAACAGTATTACTTGAAACGTCCTTCCTTGTGGCTAACGTGCCCTATGGGAACGGCTTCGGTGTGTTTTTCGAATGACACTACCAAGACAGCCTTTTGGCTGATATATGGTATGCCCTGATTCTTTTGTAAGCCTTTCGAATAGTTTTTTTTGCGTTGTGAAACTTCTGGTAGTGTTTCTTGAACGACATTTTTTTTCGAAGTTGGATATTTTTATTGGGTTTGCGCGTTCTTTCCGGGCGGGTGTTACGCAGCTTACAATGGGATGTGAGTGCTTTTTTAACCGTTCGATGACCCTAGAGGCGATCCCTTCTGCTCTTGTATAAATCTGAGCAGAAAAACAGAGTGTGTTGTCCTCGCTACTTGGAACGCTTTTAATTGTCGGCATTCTTGAGATTAAATTAAAAACACTTGAACAACAAATGCTTTCGGTCTATCGCCAGCTTTCAAGACGAATCCTATTAGCTTCCCTACCCTTCAACTCCGTAGCACTTATGATGGCGTCGATCAGTCCTTCATTCATTTATTTAGTTAACATCTAGACAGATAACACTGAATCAACAATTCCACGCCGCAATATTCGGTTCGTGGCCGCATCTCTCCATCCTCGGTTCTGCCCTACACTCGCCAAATCGATACGCACTTGATCCGCCCACCTAGCTCGCTGCGCTCCACGCCTTTTTGTACCAACCGGATCCGACGCGAACACCATCTTTGCAGGACTGCTGTCCGGAATTCTTGCAACATGCCCTGCCCATCGTATCCTTCCAGCTTTGGCCACCGTCTGGATACTGGGTTCGCCGTAGAGTTGGGCGAGCTCGTGGTTCATCTTTGCGTTTGTCGGCTGCCAACGAAGCCGGCATCATAACTTCTCACTAATTCGTTTACTACAGGTGACAGACGACGGAAGATGATCTGGGATAATACTTAGTAGGCCGCATTTAGAATGGTGATCGCTCAAAAGTTCTCACAATCTAACTTGTCGCCTTTCTTGTAGATGGGGCATATTACCCCTTCCTTCCACTCCTCTGGTAGCTGTTCTGTTTCCCAGATTGTGCCTATCAGCCGGTGCAGACAAATGGCCAGCCTTTCCGGACCCATCTTTATGAGTTTAGCTCCGATACCATCTTTAACAGCAGCTTTATTGTTCTTGAACTGGTGAATGGCATCCTTAACCTTCCTCAAGGTGGGGGCTGGTTGGTTTCTATCCTCCGCAGCACTGATGATGGCATTTCCTCCGTTGTCCCGTCCTTCGTTGCCTGTGCTCTCAGCGCCAGTCAGGTGCTCGTCGAAGTACTGCTTCCACCTTTCGATCACCTCATGCTCGTCAGTCAAAATGCTCCCATCCTTATCCCTGCACATCTCGGCTCTCGGCACGAAGCCGTTGCGGGATGCGTTGAGCTTTTGATAGAACTTACGCGTTTCTTGAGACCGGCACAGCTGTTTCATCTCCTCGTACTCGGTGAGTCGATGAGTCGGTGGCCGCTCATTAAGTAAGTGCTACCCCTATCCTATCCTTCCTATCCCCTATCCTGTGGGCTTCGTGGCCTTGCAGCGTCTAGGCGTATTGCGCCTCGAGGTGTGGGTTCGATTCCCGCTCCATTAAAGATGGCTGTGGCCCGGAATATGGATATTCATGATTTTAATATTTTTATTTATGATGAGAACCATGTATACTCTCCTGTCTTGTTCCTGAAAGCAGTCAGGTTGAGATTATTTAAAAGAAACATGAATGTTGCTAGTATCCACGAGCTTGAGCATGAACATGAGTATAATTGATCGTCCGCAGTTGCTACTCCGTTATTGCAAGAATAGCTGTACTTACATAGGGAACCAACAGACACTACACTAGACCTTCAATGGTGCTCTCATTATTATAACAAAAAATAACGGCGCCGGCTGCGTCCTAATGCCGGTTAATTTAAGGATGGGAGGGAAATGTTGACGTGCTACTTGCTTTATGGAAGCTGAGAAGTCCTCTGCACTTCCACAAGTAGACACTGGTAGTTTGGATATGGGAAAGGTTTGGGTAAAGGATTCGTTAGGGTAAACGATAAATATAGGGTAGGTGTACCAGTTATGGACATAATGGTTCCCTATTTCGCCATACATGATAATTGTATTATCTTATAATTTTCAATCATTCCGTGTGTTTAAGTTGTTTGATATCATAAAAACCTTGATGTTAAAACATTCAAAAATATTCAAAATGTGAAAGTTTTCGAGAAAACACTTATGGCCAAACAGGGAACCCCTAATGCCATAACTGGTACACTTTCCCTATAATTTGAAATGAACACGCCTAACCGGATCCGCGATATTACGCATTGAATGTCGAACAAGTGTTCGTCGCTCGCCCCACAAGAGCAAGTGACAAAATCAAAGGATCAAACACTACTAACGCAATCCGCGACACTATTCCACCGTGCTAAGCGAACCACGCGTGACATGTTCGATACTGCCCTCATCGCCCGCCCCCGCAAAAGTAAGCGTCAAGGTCGAAGATTCAAACACTTCTCCATGACGATTGCTAGTATCCAATTCACGAAGTATACCGTTACAAAGCTAACGCCAACGCTAATCAGGATTGAGTTGCATTGGGGTATTCTGGGATTCCGAAAAATAATCTGAAGTTGTTGTGAGTTCATTGAATTTCGTTCATTTAACCGAGGATTTTAGAGGGTTGAGCAAAGACAAAAATAAGTAACCGATAGATGTTTGAATTTATTTCAAAAACGGTAAGACATAAGTGGTTGGTTTGTTCGGAAAAGTTATTCACTTTCAGAAGTTACGAAAATTTTCAGAACACTTTTGTATGTTTTTAGGGGGTGAACCCAAACTTATGCACGGGAGTGTATGTAATGCACAACCCATAAAATTTTCAGCTTCATCGGTTCACTTAAACTCGAGATTTGCTTCTTGAGTGGAATAACAAGAGATTTTGAGATAGTTCTAGGAATGATTTTATACTACCAATGGAGAGATTTAAAGTATTTTCTAACAGTACTTACTTTAAAGTACTCATTTTCAATTTGATTAAAAAGTAAACTGGCCCCAGTTTACCCCATGACTGCATTTTGAACCACTTCACCCTATTAGCCAGCGACGGCTTCCATTACGGTTTATGGCCAGCTGTTTTAAAGCGTCATTACTCGCAACCTCCTGCGCGTTCTCGGTGTCAGGATTCGAACGCTGTGCAATGCCGTCGAATCGGCCAATCCAGGGCTCTAATTTGCAGTAATTCAATTCGGAGGATTTGCTTCTTACGGCAAACGGGTGGATGTCGAAAATGCCAAATGCTGAGATTTCCGGCACATGTGAGCTTTGTGTGGTGGGGCCGCATCGATTTCAGTGGCTGGCTTTGGCAAAGGATACATGGCGTGCCGCTGTTTTATTGCAGAAAAAGGCTTTGTCCGGATTAGTGTGGAGTTGGTTGAATTGGGGTAACAGAGAGAAATTGGTTGCCCCCCTTCGGGTTTATACGTGGTGCCATTAAGCATTAAGGAAATCGATAAACGGGAGCTTCAAGATAGGAACTGGGTTATGCTGTTTGAAAATGGTTGGTTTAGTTATCCAAGTAAGACATTGCAATTATCGTTTTTATGGGTAATCAAGACGATGATTTCCAAGTAATGAAAATTCTGAAGTATCATTGTCATGTTATCATCATCATAAAGTTGCTACAGCACAGTTACGAAAAATAAAGCATATGCTTGAAGGCAGCATCAATCAACTTCTTTACGTCCGGATACATTATAAATCTGCTAATCAATGAAAACTTGTGATATAAATTATCCCTAATGCTTTGTCTTAAATTCCGAACATGACCCATACTCCGATTAGTGGCGATTTAAAAGGTAAGAATTGATGTTTTCATAACTTTTCAATATGAAGGGCTTGAATCATAGACGAATTAATCATCCTGTGCAGAAAACTGAATGGATTTTTCAGAAATCTATATGAAGAGTCGAGTGTTTGGAAATTTCTGGGAAATTATCTGCTTTTTGAAAAAAATATTGGAAGATTTTTCAAATAAAGGTAAAAAGTACATAATGACATTTCAAGAAGAACGCTTAGAATAATTCCTTTTAATTTCTTAAAGGCGCTTCTCGGGAGATCCCGAGATAATTTGTTACGTTTCTAATGCAAATTCGCTAAAATTTGCTATAATAAAAATATTATGCTTTCAAGTGTATTGAATACAAAACTTATGAGAATACATAATGAATGTTTGATAGATACCAAGTTAAATATTTGGCTAAATATTGGCAAATGCTTTGAATGATTTCAGATAAGTTTTGGCGGAAGCCTGATTTTTTCAGTCTGTCATCAACTCAGTCGAGAAGTGCAAGGTTTAAAATCACCAACTACTTATTATAAGTAATATACTAGATGGAAGATTTCTTTGAATGCTTCCAAAAAATAAACTATAATATTCCCACATAAACTAGAAGAAGTAGGCTTACATAGAAAACCAAGACATAAGGAATGAATATAATGTTTGGAGTGATACTTACAAAAAAACTATATACTATAAAGGACATAAAGTTGAAACATCACCCTTAAATAGCTACAAAGAGAAAGTGATAGACGAAAAGGAATACAGAGGCTATTAAATTCCCACTCGTTCCTGGCAAAAAGGGTACTTTTCTAATTCACTGACAAAAAAAATGAAATCCAAATATCATTGCTCCTTCAACACCTACAAAAAGCAAACCCACTCATTCCCCGATGGACCGGATGGCTAATACCGGTTCTTGCAAATCCCGGCACGAAATCAAAAGCTACGACGAACAGCAGCAGTTAGATGGAATGCAAACATCGTTTCTCTCGTCGAGTTGCTTCTGGAGAAAGGAACACAAACCAAAGGGTTTGCCACAGCTTCCAGGTAAGTATAAAATCTGGGCAAACCATCCGCCGCGCTTCTCTGCGCCCTGGCTGGCTGGCAGGTTGGATTCGTTCCCCGAAGGTTCGGTGCGGCTGTATTACACAAAGGACTTTTTGCGCTACCGTTTGCACCTTTCTCTGGTACCGTAATTTCGGGTGAAATTGATCACTTTTCACCGTTTTCCATGTCTGTTTTTTATGATGTTGCCAATTCCATACAACTTGATGCAGTAAAACAAGTACGACGGTGAGCCTCCTTGGCTTATATACTCAAATTTTCATACAGTTGTGATTTTAGTGCTAAAAATCGTCTCTAAAATAAAAAATCAAGGAACTCCGTTTCGGGGTGAAATTGATCACCTGTCAAAACACTTATTGTTAGTTTTGAAAACAACTTAACTTAATAAATTTGGGCCTCCTGAATCCAAATATGGTTACCAAATTCTTAACAATGCAACATATATGGAAATAATAAACAATTAATTTTCAACAATACCGTAGAAAACGCCTAAATGTAGGCAATTTCCGAAGGAATCTTCTGATATCTATGAAAAAATCAATTATTACAACAATATGAACAAATTGGTACGAATTTTGGTGATAGAATTCGTTTTGGGGATATATTTCAAGCATCCTTACATATTTTCAGGTTGACACCATGTCCAAATCCTTGTTTAAAACTATTAGTTTATTGGTGTTTTCCAATACCACACAGAACAAGATTATGCAATTTTCTATTATTTTCATAGAAATAAACATTCCTTAAGGCTCAAGACACCATCATTCAATCATCAGCAATCATTCAAAAAATAAAAACCAGTTTTTCGTTCAAATTTGGAGAAATCCTTATGAAATCTATCATCACATTACAGGCAGACAGTGCAATGCAATGATAGATTTTCTTGAGCATTGCTTCAACTTTGAGCGAAAAAAACTGGTTTGAAGATTTGTAAAACGATGATGGTTATTTTCCTCTTAACACAAAAACTTCACAACATTGCAATTTGACAATAGTTAAGACAAACAACGTTCATTTAAATAGGTTGCATTGATTTCTGTGCTCTTTAAGAGGGAAATAAAATCGTGTGACACAGTGATCAATTTCACCCGAATTTACGGTACCTGCTGCATAAGGTGTGCAATATTTTAATAGTTTTTTAATACCGTGAAATTGGATAGGACGAAATTAATCCAAATTTTGTGGAATATGTTTCTTCTAATCTACTTGATTATCAATATTATTTACAAATTGTCGAAAGGTCGCTGGTTGTGCAAATAGATTCGAAAAGTATTACTCAAAAAAGTTTTTATTCAACCGCACACAGTCAGACCTTACACTTTTTACCTTGATGGCTACAGCGTATTGTCACGCTATTGCCAAGCGTATTGTACAGCTCTATCTTCGTCTGTCTTGGGCAATACTTATCCAATTGCCCCGAACATCTAGGGTCACCAGGTTCCACTGCGCACAGGCAGACAACTCGTGGTCCTCCATGAAGTTGATTCCACTCTGATTCCACTCTGAATATATTTTTCGCAATTCCTTCTTTGAGATTCACACTAAGTGACCAGCCCACTGAAGGGTGCCGTATTTTACATGCTTTATAATGTTCACATCTTTATACACTTGATATAACTCGTGATTCATGCGTCTGCACCGAACACCGTTTTCTAGTTTCCCACCGAGTATTGTGCGCAGCACTTTACGCTTGAGAACACCGAAAACTTTTCGGTCTACCTCCTTCAACGTCCACGCCTCGTGTCCGTAGAGAGCCACCGGAATAATCAATGTTTTATACAGGGCGAATTTTGTTTTCATTGCAAGTAGTCCGTTAAAGGCCCTATTCGCATGTCGTTGTTACATATCGCATGCCACAAGTGTTTCAAGTTGAATAAACTCCTCAACAACTTCAAACACATCCCAATCAAACACTACCTCAGCACCAATACCACTAGGCCTACTTCTATATCTTGACACCTCGTCTGCTTTTCGAATACTTGATTTTGAGCCCATATCATCATAATTATATTCGCCGAAAAACTTGCTTGAAGCAAATCAGCTTGATTATCAAAACTTAGAGCAACATATCACATGAAATTAGTCCTGAAATCATTATATATGAAGCAAATCAAACCAGAATAGCTAAAAAATGAATTGAATCAAACTTGAAACACTTAATGAAATAAATCGAACGAAAATTAATTGCAAGTGATGTAAATCAGGCTTGAATTACTTGAAAATTGAGTGAATCAGTGAATCAATTCTCAAATATAAAGCAAATCAGCAATGAATCTTTAGTGAATAAAGTCTGAAATACTTAAATTAAAAGTGAATCAGACAAGAACCATTTGAAAATTAAATGAACCACTTGAATATCAAGTAATTTATACCTGAAATAGGTGAATATGAAGTAAGTATTTCAGACCTACATGACTTGAATGTAAAATGAATCAGACCTTAATTACTGGAACAAGAAGTGGATTAGTCCTGAATCATTTGAATATGAAATGAATCAGACCTGAATAATTTGAATATAGAGAGAATCAAACTTGAAATACTTGAAATGGAGTGAATCAGACATGAATCAATTGAAATCATTTGATTATTAAGTGAATAAAACCGGATATATTTGAATATGAGGTAAATCATATGAGAATCACTGCTATATGGAGTGAATTGTATCGCTAGGAATTTAATCAATTAAATATGAAGTGATTCAATCCTGAATCTTTTGAAAATTAAGTGAACCTGACGTGAATTACTTGAATATGAAGTGAATCAATCTTGAAACACATGAATATAAATTGAATCAGGCATTACTCACTTGGGTCTTAAATTTGGTGCCTATTATGTGGTTCTGACTTAAAAATTTCGAATATGATGTTAGTCAGGCCTGAATTACTCGCACATGAAATCATACCTGAATTACTAGAATATGAACCACATATGAAACACTTGAATATACGATTGATCAGTACCGAATCACTTGAATAGTATATCCCATATAGCAAATCATATCAACATTATTACTAGAGTTCCCAATCCTGGGAACATTTCCCAGGAAAATGATTTTCTGTTTCCCGGGATTCCCGTATTACCAAGAAGCTCTATTCCAATAAAAATTGATCATTTTTATTCAATTGTCGTACAATTCTCTTTTCAAATACTTTATACCAATAGACCTCCAAATACTTTATACCAATAGACCTCTAATTATATTTTAATGTTTATTGGTTGTTTTTCGTAACCAAATAGTTATTAAAAAATGCATATATTTCTGACGATATTTTTACAAGAGCCTTTATATGTAATACAATATTAAGGAAAAAACGAGGGAATTTTTTTCATTGTATGAGTAGTAACTTTATATTCCATGGTTTCTATTTATTGTTACAGTCACAATTTTCAACGAAAGACCCAAGTTGATTTTTTTTCCAGTGTTCGAAAAGATTGATCAAATGTTGGCAAATATTATTTGAACTTCATACGACTTGTCTACAATTACCTTCACATGGATTTTTGCTTAATGTTATAAACTTGTTGTGTTTTAAATCATAGCAAAAACCGAAGCAAACAGATTTTTTTGTGAGAAATGTTAATAAATTACTTTTAAGAAAAAAAAAACAATTGTACCATTGTTTTTTTTTCTTAAAAGTAATTTATTAACATTTCTCACAAAAAATCTGTTTGCTTCGGTTTTTGCTATAATTTAAAACACAAAAAGTTTATAACATTAAGCAAAAATCCATGTGAAGGTAAGTTGTAGTTGTCTAACATTATAACTAAGGTAAGGGTAGTTGTCTAACATTATAACTAACTTTGTACTGCCACAGAACTTAAAATTCAATTGTTGAGTGATGCGGTATTTGCCAAACATTGATACTGTCAAAACTTTTGTGATCATTTATAACATATATTACTACATTTAGATTTTTCACAAATTTCAAATTTTATGTATGGATTTCCCGGTCTTTTCGATGAAACAAACGCGTAAGAGTCCTGGATAAACACAATAGTGATAAAAAGAATTTATAAATCAATCCTCAAGACTCAATACTTGTAATAAGCTAAAGCAAAGTAAGAAACATCTGTTATGATTTGGTTTCATTGAATTTAAAATCATAACACTTGCAAAGCCTAATTGTACGTGTTTTCAAATCAAAACCCGAATTCCATTTCCCCGAATGTAATTAGCCCGTGTGTCATCACCCTGAAGGCACTATTATGCTGAATATGTACAATTACTATGAATGACAATGGATATACCCCGTGGTTATGGAATTTAAATGAATACAATTCTACGAACTGGCTCTCGAGGTGATGGTTTTTTAGTGTATGGTAATCGGGATAATAGACATCAGAGTTTAAGGGTATAATTTTAAAAAGATATATACAAAAAATGTGGAAAATGAGTTGTTCATATATTCTGCGTGAATTCCAGTTTTGGTTACCATAAATTGTTATATGGCCCTGTGTAGCTGACTGCCATTATAAGGTTTGAATCCTACGCAAACTGAAGGTTACTGTGTAAGCTTTTTTTCGTTTACAAACTCTGATTGTGAAGTTAAGACTCACCAGCTGCTATAAAACTTCACAAACAATTAAAAAACATACTTTGGAAGCTACACAAACTTTTCCTCGCTGACAAAGACAAACAATTATAATGAAGCTCTATAAATGCAACGATTTTGAAGTCCAATTAACAAAATAATATCAGATGTTCAAAATTTTTGAATTATTTCATTTCATTTCGAATCACTGCTTTCTACGTCGATAAATTTATTGTATTCCATACACCATATGGTTATGGGTATAGCAAACTGAAAACTCAAGTCCGAAAGTATTTCTTGACATATTCTTACACTTCAATATATAACATGTACCAATGAGTTGCATAAAATATAATAAGAATCGTGAGTACATGGGTTTATCTAACTAGCCAGAATATTATGCCACATAAAACTAATATCGTTACTACATGAAATTAGCTTCGTAATATCCCAGATAGCCGTAGCGATAAACGCGCAGCTATTCAGCAAGACCAAGCTGAGGGTCGTGGGTTCGTATCCCACCAGTCGAGGATCTTTTCGGGTTGGAAATTTTCTCGACTTCCCAGAGCATAGACTATCTTCGTACCTGCCACACGATTACGCATGCAAAAATGGTCATTGGCATAGTAAGCTCTCAGTTAATAACTGTGGAAGTGCTCAAGAGAACACTAAGCTGAGAAGCAGGCTCTGTCCCAGAAGGGACGTAACGCCAGAAAGAAGAAGAAGAAGAATATTTTATAGCACTTGAACCTATGAAAAACAGTTGATTGTGAAAGAATTTAAGGGCAATGTGTCATTGAAAACATTTTAACATGCTTAACGGTACCAATTATGGATCCAACAGAATTAGGACAAACATATTTCTAATTTTTTTTTCAATCTCCAAGCGTCGGGACTAATATTTGAATAGTGCGTTGTGTTCAAAACATCGTTAGAATGCAGCGCCATATTTAGAAACCAGCTTAGCTATAGGAAACGATAGATGAGCATAGATTTGATGGAGATTTTTTCTTATAATAACGGTCCGCATCCGGTGATCTGTAGGTGGATTCCGGCGCACAATTTCTTCGAAGAGAAGAAATTACCTTCCATTACTCACCAGCAAGAAAAATTTGATTTCTTCGAAGAAAATACGCGTGTGAATTCGCCTACTGGTGTTACAAAAATTTATCATAACTAAATAACACATCAAGTTGTAATTTTGATAGTTTCAGCTAGTCGGGATGATACTGTTCTTAATAATTTTCCCTTCCAAATGTCAAAGGCTTTCTGAATATTCTAGACATTCTATCTTATCAAAATCAAGAGATTTAATTACAGTTGATCATCCATAGATTGATGTTCCAAATCTCGATATCGAATTAAAGATCCAGAGTAGAATTTGATTTTCATTGACAACTTTGCCAAATACTAGAGCTTGCTATTTCATCAGGACCACACGATAGAACTAGCTTGAAATTTTCAATTCAACTTGTTAACTACAGCCACCTAGTGGCAAAATAACAAACTAAACTAAATCAGATTTCCATGATCATATGAACAATTTTGCCAAAAACTTGACATTCTTTCTTATCAAAATTGTGAGATAGAACTAGTATGTAGTACTCATTTAAACATGATTTATAGCGCCGCCTGACGGTAAAATTATCAATCATACTATTTTCCGGACGACCTCGAAGTTCTAAACAACTTTTTCAAAGGCTCTAGCTTTCGATCTCATCTGGATCACAAGATAGAATTTGTTTCGTAGGTTCGATTAAATTTGCTTAATAGCGGCAACATTATGAATCATACGGTTAAACTTACGGGTGTCTTTGACTTTCTGAACAACCTTGCCATAGACTCGAGACTATCTTATTTGGATCACAAAATAAACTAAAAGATTGCTTAGCATCTCGAGATAAAGCATCATAAACGTTCTGGTTTTGAGGCGATGCTCAACTTTTCAGGGTGATTCGAGTGTTGCAATCCTTTTTCAAGCGTGTCTGTATTTATGACGGGTAGTGTACACGGATTTATATAATTATACTATAACAAGATTTGCGTTCAAATTTGTTTTCATTACGCCAAAAATGTTACTGGTTTGCTAATAGATTTATAGGCTTCTGCTCGTAGGATGGTAACTGGAAAACTTCCAGAGATTACTGGTTACGGGTTCTTCCTTAGCCGAGTGGTTAGAGTCCTCGGCTACAAAGCAAAGCCATGCTGAATGTGTCTGGGTTCGATTCTCGGTCGGTACAGGAACTTTTCGTAATGAAAACTTCCTTGACTTCCCTGGGCATAAAGTATAATCGTACCTACCACACAATATACGAATGCGAAAATGGCAATATTGGAAAAGAAAGCTCTAAGTTAATAACTGTGGAAGTGCCGGGAATCGACCCCAGACACCTTCAGCAGAACTTTGCTTTGTGCCTATCGACTTGAAGCAAACGCATACCGCATACCCTTACTGTGCTACTTCAGTGTCTGCCAAACCGTTAGCGGTGATGGTTGATGTCGAATCGGAAGGTGAATCCTTCCACCGACACCGCTTTCGGCTTCCGACACCAGCACCGACACTGTACTGCCTAGTATTGGTCGGTCGGACGGTACAGAATATATTCATGTGCCTTATGTGTTGTTATCCTTTGCCTACTAACGAGGGACCAATTGAGAAAAGAAGTGTTTTTGGATTTATGTGTCGAAAGGTATGACTCTCAGCGGAGGATGGGTCCGAACAAGGAGACAGGTAGTTTTGGGCTAAAGTGGCGTTAAAGTGATACAATTTTGTGTTTTGGGACGACAATTAAATATGTATATTTGGGTTCGCAGAATTTGAATGTTTCTTAACAACATTTTGTTTTCGAATTGTTTTTACTTTCTTTCAAATAAAGTGCGAAAATCACGGGAGAAAAGGTTCAAACGAGCGAAACACATAATTAGGATCGGATTTTTACTTCAGGCGAAAAAGTTGCCTAATTTAAAAAGATTTCACGGATAATTAGAAGCGAACCCTTGATTTGTTGTTAACCGCCAACGGCTAACAGCGGTTCATTAGCAATATTTTCTGGTAAAAAGATAATTAAAAAACGGTAAACTTGGAAACCAGCTTTTACTGGCCTCCATGACATCAACGGTAAAGGGCCTTCTTTAGCCGAGTGGTTGAAGTCCGCAGCCACAAAGTACAGCCATGCTGAAGGTGTCTGGGTGCGATTCCCGGTCCGTCCAGCATCTTTTCTTAATGGAAATTTCCTTGACTACGCTGGACATAGACTATCATCATACCTGCCACATGATATACTAATGCGAAAATGGCAACGTAGGCAAAGAAATCTCTGTGGAAGTGCTCATTAAGGGGGCAGGATCCGTCATTGATTTTGGACAAAAGCAGGTTTTTCGTTCAAAATCAAGAAAATTTCCAGGAAACGGTGTTCACTGTATTCTGTTCTCTAACCGAAACACAGTGAACACATTTTCATCGAATAATTTCTAGTATCAAACAGGAAAACTGCTTTTGAAGTTTCGATAATGACGATGATTACGATGACGGAGCGTTGATCGTTAAGAACGAGGCTAAGTAGCCGGCTCTGTCTCAGTAGGAACGTAAATGCTAAAAAGAAGAAGAAGACATCAATGGCAGAAGCCATTATTTGCTGTGTGTATTTGAATGGGTTTGAACAATGAAGATTTTCCAAACTATGAATGGAATAAATTTTAATCAAACTTCAGTTAACTGTGGAATGTAAGATAATCAATCAATCGTGAAAATGAACAGGTATCAGATCAGTGCGCATCGTACGCTTGTTCTGTTTTCGCTTCTTGTTTGGACTAGTGCATTCGATTTTTCGTTGGACCCGTTAGTGAAAGCTTGCGGTGGTAATCCCTTTTGGACAACATCTTGAAACAAACCTCTCAAAAGGTCACTTCTTCTTCCGTTTATTCACTGAATATGATTGCAACCACGAAGAAAAGAAAAAGTGATAAAAGGAATAGCTTAGCTTAGCTTAGCTTAGACTGACTACACATATCAATGGTTGCTATTCCGTGATTGACCGAAGTCAGTGAAAATGCACAAAGAATCAACTTGAAGTTCAGCTGGGATTGGCCATAATCTTCTTCAGTGTGCATAATTCAGTGCCTCTATTTATACAAGGTCAATAACGGCGCCGGTCACGTCCTTGCAGTCAGGTGGGATTGAGGGAAGGAATGTTAGTGTGTAACCTTTGCTATTTGGAGACCGTGTTTGCCTCTGCATCTCCACAAAGGTTACTGGGAGGGATGTTTGTTAATGGGGAGGATCGTTGGGTCAAAGGATTCACTTTGATAAGCGATTAGACCATGATAAACAATGATTTGTGAGATCGCATGCTTATACGTAAATATAATTGTTCATATAATTTCTATGTAGAGGAAAATTATGCCGACACTTGAGGTGACGAACCATTCAAAGTTTGTTGAACAAATACCTAAATGTAACATTCCTACAGCTGTCAGTACGAAAGCATGTGTTATTATATTTTACTCATTTGAAAAGAAACAAAAGACTCAATTGGTTGGGACATCATAGAACACTCTTATTCTTATGCCGACACTTACAGTGGCGAACCATCCAAAGTTTGTTGAATAAAGTGAACCTTTCGCAAGTCTACACTTGTAGTGTCGAACCATTCAAAGTTTTTTTAATTACAAAAATAAAGGTATATAAGGGTTGTTCTGAAAAAAAAAAAAAAAATGTTAAACATAAATAAATCATGAATCAGAGTTTGTGTCGACACTCACAGTGACGAACCATCCATAGTTTGTTGAAAAATCATATTTACATCCCACCATTGTAACGATTAAATGTGCAGTCATACATATTTTATAGATTAGAAATAGTAGCATGAAACGAGCTCACCAATTGATCCGTTATCCTTGACTGAGCAGCCACAATCCACTTTCAGCTTCACTCGTTTGCTCGGCTAGCACTCAGAAAAAAAAAAATAGGCGCGCGACCCGAAAAAAAAAAACACGGACGACAGCTCGGGCTTTCTTGACGCACTGCCCAGGAGCAAGGGTCAAGGTCGTCGAAAGATCAAAAAGAACGAACCGATCGCGGCACTTTTTAACTTACTCCAACCGAACTCCCCGATCACGCCACTTTTTCACTTACGAGATCGACGCGCGACATGTTTGATCCTGCCCTCGTCGCTCGCTCCGGCAAAAGCAAGCGTCAAGGTCGAAAGATCAAACAGAACTCAAAAGAAAAAGTGATAAAAGGAATAATTCACAAAGTAATTCCAACGGTCGAATTTTATTTGACGAGTGTTCTTCAAAATATTTCTCAATTGAATATTCTGATAGTCCTACTTGTTTGTCCTCTTCTAGAAACCCTTCTACGATTGACTTGGTCTTAACCGACTCTAGTCATCTTTGTAGCCAATTAGTTACTCATTCATTTATTTAGTTAACATCTAAACAGATAATACTGAATCAACAATTTCACGCCACAATACTCGGTTCGTGGCCGCATCTCTCCATCCTCGGTTCTACCCACGCTTGCCAAATCGATACGCACTTGATCCGCACACCTAGTTCGCTGCACTCCACGCCTTCTTGTACCAACCGGATCCGACGCGAACACCATCTTTGCAGGGATGCTGTCCGGCATTCTTGCAACATACCCTGCCCATCGTATCCTTCCAGCTTGGGCCACCTTCTGGATACTGCGTTCGCCGTATTGCAAAATAAACTTCAAAGTAGATTTTCTCAAAAGGTTTTTGGCACTTAAATGCCTTCGCTGTTGTTGCCACAAAACTGTAAACCTTGTCGCCTTTACAGGGTTGGTAGCGAATGAGTGCTTTAAAAATAGGAAATTAGAGGCCCAAATAAAGAGATCTAAAATGAACCAACAAGAGCCACAAAAAGACCTAGCAAGAACCAAGATAACAAAACGAGACCTTATAGGAGCCAGAAAATAAAAATAAGAATTCAATCCTGCATAGCATCAAGGAAGACATTTTTCTAAGATCTAAGACTTTTTTGTTTTTGAAAATTCTTCGTCACAATCATATCATGATTTTCTCTAGCAAATTCATCAGAAACATAATCAGGTATTTGCCTAAATGTTCAGATATTACTCCGAAAATTTTTGAAAGAGTTCATATAGCAACAATTTCTCAAGGAAGTCCTAAAGTCCCAAAGAATTAAACTTGGATTTTCCCAAGGAGAGCCAAAGAAATAAAATGTCTCCAAATATTATTTCGGAAATCGTCTGAATTCCTCCTGAAAACTAACTGTTTTTTGAAGGTTAAAACTTCTCCAAGATTTTATCCAGTGGTTTATCGATCGATTTCCAATATCCCCGGTCAAAAGTTCTGCTAAAATTCAATCTCTATATTCTCCAGAAATTTTCAGGAGTTTCTCATTAAATTGTCTTACAGGATTGATGTAAGATTTCAACGAGGGATTTCTCTAGAGATACCTTCAGCTACTGCTTAAGAGATCCCTTCTAAGATTTCTACAGAGCTTCCTACAGTAGTTCTCTGAGAGTTTCTCAAGTAATTCATGAAAATTATTTTATTCTCAGAATTTCTCCCAAGAATGTAACCTGGGAAAAATCAAGGAACTTTTTTTTTAAAATAAATTTGTGAGTCCATAAATAATCCATAATCCATAAATAACATCTGATGAAACTTACGTAAAATTAAAATCACCCTTAATGTACAATGATGTCTGAAATAGTTCCTGGACTCCTGGACCGTCGTTTGTCACCCGTAGTAAACGAGTTCGTGGGAAGTTATCAAGCCGGCTTCGTTGACGGCCGATCGACAACGGATCAGATCTTTACTGTACGGCAAATCCTCCAAAAATGTCGTGAATACCAGGTCCCAACGCATCACCTTTTCATAGATTTCAAGGCGGCATACGATAGTATCGACCGCGTAGAGCTATGGAAAATCATGGACGAGAACAGCTTTCCCGGGAAGCTCACGAGACTGATAAGAGCGACGATGGAAGGTGTGCAAAATTGTGTGAAGGTTTCAGGCGAACACTCCAGTTCGTTTGGATCCCACCGGGGACTACGACAAGGTGATGGACTTTCGTGCCTGTTGTTCAATATTGCGCTAGAAGGTGTTATGCGGAGAGCCGGGCTTAACAGCCGGGGTACGATTTTTACGAGATCCAGTCAATTTGTTTGCTTCGCGGATGATATGGACATCGTCGGCCTAACATTTGAAAAGGTGGCAGACCTGTACACCCGCCTGAAACGCGAGGCAGCAAAAGTTGGACTGGTGGTGAATGCGGCCAAGACAAAGTACATGCTAGCTGGTGGGGCCGAGCGCGACAGGGCTCGCCTAGGTAGCAGTGTTACGATAGACGGGGATACGTTCGAGGTGGTCGACGAGTTCGTCTACCTTGGATCCTTGATGACGGCTGACAATAACGTTAGCCGTGAAATACGGAGGCGCATCATCAGTGGAAGTCGGGCCTACTATGGCCTCCAGAAGAAGCTGCGGTCAAAAAAGATTCACGCCCGCACCAAATGTACCATGTACAAAACGCTCATAAGGCCGGTAGTCCTCTACGGGCATGAAACGTGGACGATGCTCGAGGAGGACCTGCAAGCACTTGGAGTCTTCGAACGTCGGGTGCTAAGGACGATCTTCAGCGGTGTGCAGGAGAACGGTGTGTGGCGGTGAAGGATGAACCACGAGCTCGCCCAACTCTACGACGAACCCAGTATCCAGAAGGTGGCCAAAGCTGGAGGGAAACGATGGGCAGGGCATGTTGCAAGAATGCCGGACAACAACCCTGCAAAGATGGTGTTCGCTTCGGATCCGGTTGGTACAAGAAGGCGTGGAGCGCAGCGAGCTAGGTGGGCGGATCAAGTGCGTATCGATTTGACGAGCGTGGGGCAGAACCGAGGATAGAGAGATGCGGCCACGAACCGAGTATTGTGGCGTGAAATTGTTGATTCAGTGTTATCTGTGTAGATGTTAACTAAATAAATGAATGAACTCTTGAGGAATTATCAGAGGATTTCCTAGATAATTATCTAAGATAATCGAACAAAAAAAAAAACAATTGAATCTCGGGATAGTATTCCGCAGAATTTTGTAAAGAAATTTCTCGAAAAACATGGATTTAAATCGCTATATAAATTTGCGTAGGAATGATCGAAGCAATTATTGCTGTAGTATTAACTGGCGCAAAAATTTAAATAAAACTGTTGAAAAATGCATAAGTTTTTTTTATATTTAAAGAAATGTTTGGAAAGAACTGCCAGAGTCCTATTTGAATGAAATGCTGGAGCAATTCGTAGAAAAAAGTAGATTTGATCGAAGAAACCCTTAAAAAAATTTAGATTTCCAGGAGGAAACGTGCATGAAATCTCGAAGAAATCCACATGGACAGGTAGAGAAATCATGCAGTGTTTCTTGAAACAAAACTTTTTTTTTAATTCAAAAATTCTAGAATAATCCCTTTTAGATTTCTTTGGAAGAAATTCTGCAGAAATCATTGAAAGTTCTCCCAGAGCAACAACTGGAGAATATTAGTAGAAGTATCTGAAGAAAATTCTAAGGTAGTTTAGAAGAAAAGTCTAAGTTATGCCTGAGGAAATTATTGAAAGTAGTAGCTTCAGGGTCTCAAAGATTTCCATGGGCAAATTCTGGAGAAATTCTTTTACGCATTCTTTGAAAAATTGCTGGAAGAATAGGTAGAGAAATCTCTAGAAGAATTTCTGGAGAGATCCCTCTAGGAGAATGCATTCTAAATATAATCATTATTATAATTCCTGTAGCTTTTCCCCAAGTAATTGGAGACGAAATTATTGAAAATTCTGTTTAAACCGTCATAGTCCTCCAAAGATTTCATTGGAGCCTGTACAGAGCATCATTCATTGCGAGCAGAATTAGGAGAAAAGAGACCCTAGATACCTGTAATCATAGAGACCAAATCTCTAGAAAGAAACGTACTACCAGTCCTGTCTTTAGGATCATTCATTGGATCAAATTTTGTTATCAGTCATATTAACACTAGGCCCCGAGATCTAATGTCAGTTTTAGCAAAGACTCATCCAGCTCTCAAAATTCTTTTATATGTCTCATTTCTATATTCCAAAGTTTAGTATGCAGCCGTTCCATGAAAAACCGATCTAGTGGGTCACCAAATTCTGTGCAAATTAGCTATTTTGTTCCTTATCCGAAATAAGGGTACACGTGTTTTTGAATTTTTTGATTAGGGTAACCATTTCCAAAATAGGGTGATCAGAAAAATAACGACTTTGCAAATTATTATTTTTAAGAAATCATAATTTTTGAACCGCTTGACCGATTTTCAATTTTCTTGGACGAAATGAAAGCCAAAGATTTTAATTTCTTTTCAAGAAAAATATAAAATTTTACAAAAAATTTTTTTTACATGAAAAAAATAATCAAATATTTCCGTTTTTTTTTGTATTTTAAAGACCTTGGGACCAAAAAGCAGCAATAGTTCTCATTTTTTCTTGAAAATTCAGAAAATTTTACATTTATTGTCAAATTTCCAGCGAAGTATATTTTACAGTTTTTGAGGACAGCACCCAATACCGGACAAAGTCGAAAAATTGAGAAATCATGATCCAATTAAGATGGTGTATAAGAAGAAAAGAAAGCTTTTATGGAGAAAAATGTTTACGTAGAATAACACATCTTTAAAATAAGCATGCCTTTTTAAAAAAGTAGATAAGATTGAAAATCTTAAAAAAATTGACGTATCGCCTTATTTATTGAAGCAATTTAGTAAATATTTTGAATATGAGAAAACACTTTGGATCACGCAAGCACGATCGAACATCATCCTAATTTAATAGCATGTACCATAATTGAACTAAATATAGACAAATTACAATTTTGGTTAAGTGCCTCCTGTCCCCCAGTTTCGGACAACTTGATTTGTTATATGATGGTTTTGTGATTATTGCACCAGTGTCTCAGAATGCATTAATTTTTCATGTATTCCGTCGATCATGGTACCGTCAGACGGGGCTACTTTTGATTCCGGGGGCTACTTTGGACACTCACGTTTTTGATTTATTTCCAGCATAAATATTAATCTGAGCCATTTTGTGTCTTCAGCACTTTTATTAATAAATTTATGTTCAACAATAAGGCATGAATATTTTTTGGAACAACATCAACAATAACAGAATAAACAAGAAAATATATCAAAAAAGTCCAAACAAATATTCACAACCTACAAAACATTTGCTATGTAAACATTGTATGAATTTTCCACATATCGTGGAAAGTTGTTGGAAACATCACAAAACTATCGAATCGTCATGATTCAAAGAAATTTGTGATAAATTTATGTTGAAAGTTGTTTTTTAGAAAAATAAATGATCAAATGTCTTAATTTTACGACTAATATTTAATTATAAAGTGTTGGTTTCTTTATTTTACAACACAATAAAAAATAAACAAAGGATTAAGAACAGTCAACAATTGTAAAACATATATATTTCAATTCGTACAAACAGTAAACTCACAACATAATCCTTAAAAAATATTGTTCAGTCATATTTTACATGAATCTGCTATACAAAGCAATGGCATACTTCAACTGCTAAAATAAACTACTCTTACGTCATCTCAAAACTATTAAGAGCCAAAATGCATCTGACAAAAGCAAACTTTTATTGTTTATGATCTTGTGAATCATTATTCTTATACTTCATGGATTGTATTTGGAATAAAAATTACTTTTAGTTACAGGAATTAATTAGATTCTTCTACATATCGTTCATATAACATAAAGAATCAGAACGAATATTTCTGTACAAAGCTAATTATTCATCGCAGTACTTGGTAGTTACACAATTCGTTTGCATCAACTTTAACTATCAAGCATAAGTCGTTATTTATTAGCTGACATTTAAAAGGAAGTAAAGTTGACATATCATCATGCAAACTAAAAATTATGAATAGCATGTTTTTGTTAAAAGTATTGTATAGGTATGTGTAGTTTTTTTCAAGCTTTACAATTTTCTAAATTATGTATATCATTGAAAAACATTCGAAAACATCACAATGAACGATAATCAATAGAATCAGTCTGAAATTTATGATGAAAAATCATTTTACTATCAAAACGTATTAATTTCTAAAAGTGTCCAAAGTAGCCCCATTTTTGTCTTGAAGGACACATTTTTTTCGCTATTCAAGCAACTTTTTTATTTATTGATGGATTTGCCTCATATTTTGCACATTGATTACTTACAAATACAACTTAAATATGCGCAAGAATTATCGAAATCTATCCATTATTCACAGAGCTACAAATCCTCAAAGTTGAAGAATGTGGAAATAATGTCAAAAGAAGCCCCGTTTGACGGTATCAAATATGCAATAAAATTAAGAAGAATGATTATTCAGAACAACATCGTTAAATGTGCTATTTTTCCATCAGCTATGAAAAAGGTTTTTGATGGACATCTTGCAAACCAAGAAAAGCTCAAATTGTTCTTGTAAATGTTGCAAATGCATTGAATTGGAAATTACATACTATTCCTATAGTAAACACATTCAATTATTTTCAAATTTACAGAATACGAGGCATTTCCAGATCGTGGCCGGTATTGGGTGCCACCTTTCAAGATCGATCAAAATGCAATGTCAAAATTCATATTTATATTTTCAAATTTATTTTTGTACACTATAAAAATGATAATATATATCATGAATGGGTAACACGAAACCCAAAAAACCAATATTTTTAGAATAATGAATTAAGTGGCTTATGTGTCCGGTACTGGGGGATCTCCCCCTATATATCAGTACTTTTTATCGGCACACACTGTAGGTCTCAGCTCATTATATCTTTTATTTAAAAAAAATCATAACTTTTGAACAGCTCAATCGATTTCCAATCTTTTTTTATGGAATGAAAGCTTAAGATTTTCACATGATAATATATAAAAATTTCCTAGAAACTAGAAATTTTTATACATTTTCATGCATACAAAATTTTTTTTCAGGGTTTAATATTTTTTCTGAAATCTTTTGGCAATCTACCAAGTGCAATCGATAGCTAGGACAGTACTGGTTTTAAAAATTAAAATTGTAATTCTTTGAAACAGCATGCATATATATTGAAGTTATTTTCGAAAAAGCTTTCAAAGTTATCCCGTTTTACGGTATCCTTATTTTGGATGAGGAACAAAATAGCAAATTTTCACAGAATTCGGTGACCCACTAGATCGGTTTTTCATGGAATGTGGCTGATGATAGGAAAAAAATATTCCTAGGGTTGTTCAAATTTCTCCTAGAAAAATGATACCAATACAACTTTTTTTCGCACATAGTGGCAATAGAATTGTTTCAAATTTTACCGCAAATACTATAGCTTAAGGGTTTTAAACTCTGAATGACTCAAGTTACCTAGAAAAATCATGTAAATGAAGCAAGAACATATCTTGAACATCTCTGACGAGGCAGATTTTTGTAGATCGCGGAATCCACATACCAAAACCTTTAGTAATCAGGATATACATGCTAGAGGTTTGAAATCTTCGAGTAAATATTTTGGGCTAAGTTGCACTACATTTTGTTCCTTTTGGAATTGATCCTAATAACTTATAACTAATCTAGATCAATTTAATCTCTTGGTAGGAACGTTCTTGATAAAATCATTCTTCTGCTTTAAGGTGGAACAGTTTGGAATCAATTTCTAAGATTGCACTAAAACTTCAAAGGCACAAATCTCGCGAAGAAAGTATCCAACAACAGTGAACTTTTTATTTTAGCTTTGTGCACTCGCAGAAAGCTTAGAATAAGAAGATCAGAAATGTTTGACAACTATTTCTCTAGTTTAGTGCCTTTGAAATCGTGAGTTGGGGCACAAGTCGGCCATTGTGACGGCCATCTTTGTACTCCAAGATGAATCTATGACAAAAGGTCGAACGACAAAAGGTCGAAAGGACAGAAGGTCGAAAGACAAAAGGTCGAAAGGACAAAAGGTCGAAGAACAAAAAAGTAGGGACAAAAGGTCGAAAATATTTTTTCAAAGAAGGAAAAATTTTACACCATGCTAATCGTTTTCGACCTTTTGTCCTTTCGACCTTTTGTCTTTCGACCTTTTGTCCTTTCGACCTTTTGTCTTTCGACCTTTTGTCCATAAACCCTCTAAGATGTTTCACCTTAAACAATTATACAATTTTGACATTTTTTTAATACAAATTTGCTTGCAGAATTGCATAGAATATGTCTGACCAGAATTGTTATGTTTTGATTTCACTTAAAGTTTAAATTACTGAAAAGAACTAAGAAATACCAAATTCAAAGTACTGATATGTATAAACTGATATATGTATACTGATATGCGATAAATCAAATTTCAAAGCGATGACATGTAGTTTTTTCGGCATAATGTCTTTTGCTAAACGCCTACGGAAAACCCTTAATTTTAATCTCGTTTGCCTGTAAAATAATGGTTAAAGCAATGGCATGTAGTTGAGGCAATTTTGATCGTATCCAAAAACAGTCAACCCTCCATGAGTCGATATTGAAGGGACCATCGACCATCATAATAACCATGAATATTCCATTTTAGTGTGGTTCCATGAGTCGATATCGAATAATGGAACATTTACTCATGCAGGTTTAACTGTATTACTATTTTTGCCCAAACATATTCACTATATTTCTACAAAAAAAAATCATGCAACAAAAACTTACTTTCCATTACTTTGAGTATTGTTTTACAGGCAAACAGCATGGAAACTTAGGGCTTCTCGTAAGTTCTTCAACGAAATAAATTTTGAGTGTAATCCAAAATTTATATTTCTGCTCAAACATGTTCACTGGACACATACAATCTAGTTTATGCAGAAAAACTACATTCACATTTTTTAAAAATTTGATTTATATGAAAACAGTATGAATAACATGAATTTTTGTAGTTCATGGAAAATAAATTTTGACTGTAATTCCGAATTTCCATTAATAATTTCCAATTAGCAGTTAGGTAGCGAAAACGCAGCAAAGTTAAACGTTCAAAAAGTGAAAAATTGAGTTGGTTTAGAGCGAAACGTGTAGAATTTCGTTTGTGATACACGTAGGATCGATAAAATTAGTTTTTTTTTACTTTTCTGACTTGAGACTGTTTGAATAAGTTTCCGAGAATTGCCTTGAAAATCGTCAAGAGATCCAGCAATGCTTAGATATATTCTATCAAGAGTGACTGCACGTTTAGGAATCGATAACACCAACTCGTGCTGTGAATAACACGATACGGCTGGTAGTAAATTAATCCATTACTTCATCTAAAGATTTCCCAATAATTGTCTATGGATGTTCCAGAAACTTCTCAAGAACTACTTCCAGGAATGCTCATGACAGTTTGGCTCGAATCATATATAGAGTCGGCCGTAAATATTTTTGAGAAATCATCCATTGACTCTTTCACAAATGCCAGAGAGGTTTGCTCCGTTTGTTTTTCTAACGGTTAGAGAAGTGTTTTGTAACAATTATCGCAGAACATTTCTCAGGATTGTTTTGTTTATTGATTTAATTAATCTGACAACAACAGTCTACATGAATGTGGTTAATTGATAAAAAAAAAAAAACTAATTAATAGAGAGATTCCATAGCACAAAACTACATTAAAAATACAGTAAATTATATTCTTCTTATTCTATTGCGGAACTTACATGAAGGTTCCTTCAAGGCGAAGGATTCAGGTAACCTGCCTTAAGGCAGTGAGGATCTTTGAAGTCTCGAGCTATCTTAGAAATTAAGCCAAGCTGTCTCTTAGCCTTCGCGTGATATTCTCAATCGTTCTTCTCACTTTTCACAACACTTTTGGTGGTTATGCACAAACCATGTCACGCTTTGCCATGATAAACCTTACCGTGACTAAAATAGTTCAATTTACGCCAATGAACGAAGTCTGCGTGTCATTTGTAGTAGATTGCAAAAAAGTTTGGATATATTTTCTTCATACTTGCAAAATGGAAAGATTTTTCCTTATAATTCCAAAACTCAACTTATATATGAGAGCCTTCCTTAAGCCAGTGGTTAGAGTCCGCGGCTACAAAGCAAAGCCATGCTGAAGGTGTCTGGGTTCGATTCACGGTCGGTCCAAGATCTGTTCGTAATGGAAACTTCCTTGACTTCCCTGGGCATAGTGTATCATCGTACCTGCTACACGATAAACGAATGCGAAAATGGCATCCTTGGCAAAGAAAGCTCTTAGTTAATAACTGTCGAATGCTCATTGAACACTAAGCTGAGAAGCAAGCTTTGTACCAGTGAGAACGTTATGCCAAAAAATAATAAGAACTTATAATATTCCCACATAAACCAAAAGCTTTTTATTTGAAACCTTGAAGTAAACATGTTTTCACGATAAGAGGGGTTCCAATAAATTAGTCAGATGAAGTTGATTATCTTGGGCACATGCTAGATAAAAACGTAACTTTCAAAAATCACATTGAGGGCATTCAATACCACCTTGCTGCAAAAAACGATATTTGCTAGAAAAACTTCAATATATTTAAAACTGTCAATATGATCAATATGATATGATATGTCAAAGTTTCATATAAAAAGAAGCTGTTCTCTCAAAAGAACATATAAAAATCGTTCAGGACTCCTTTCTCCTTCACGGATTCGCAACTGCACCGAGCAGCTCCTTCAATCCTATGCCAAGACTAACCATTTTCCATCTTCCCATCCAACTCACCACCAAAGTAATGAATCTCCTGGGCATCCACCAAATACCACAGTGGGAGCAACCACTTCTGCACCGACCGCTCGTTACTCAAGCACCAGGCCGGCCACAAGAGCTCTGCTATTCCTTCCCACATAGAAACTGCAGTCTCTCTTCATACCGCACGAGCTCTACCCAGTTCCAGTTTCGGTCGAGATTCAATTGTTTCGTGTTGCTCGGATTCCTTCCCATCCTTTTGTTCCGGGAGCATAATTTATCTCGTTTCACAGATAAATCGCCTTTCAGAACTTGTACCAACATCCCAACTCGACACAATTGTGATTGCATCCCTCCGTTTCCGAAGCCCTCGCACCGACGAACGATTGGGGAAATTCTCGAAGCGATAAAAATCTCAGCTCAACCCTCTCTCTCTCTCTCTTCATGTGGCCACTTGCTGCCTGGTCCCGAACATGGAGGACACTATTAAAACAAAATGCTTCAACTCAGGAACAATCGAACAGAATCCAGATGACCAATCGATTCCGATTTGGGCCCGGGGGCAAGAAGAAACGAACTGGACGCTGCGGGGAGATAATCGAGAGTGAAAAAAGACCGGATGGACTTGGAAATCGGTTTCCAATCGGTTTTGCAGGATTTGGAGCCCATTATCCGGAAGCTCGTCCGGAGAGCATCTCGTCAATGACTTGCTACTTTGCCACGCGAACCGAAAACGAGAGATAACCATCGCAATTACTGTGAGAAAATTGTTTATACGATCCGACCGAGTCCGTGTGTGTTCTTGTGGGACCTTTTTTCTGGGGAAACGTCCATGGGCGTAGCCGAAGGGGGGAGGGCTGGCCATTATCGATGTTTTAAAGTTCGCAAAAGAATCGAGTTTTTCAAAAAGATTCTAACAGAAATTCGAAGTTTTTGTTATTAGTTCGCAATGGATCTAAATCTGCCGAAAATTTGTTTGAGACTATTAATAAATTACAAGGTTTTTTTCGATTATTGGACCTCCTCTCCCTTGTGATCTTTTGTGATCTTATCTTTGACCAGACTCCCCCTTCTCCCATAAATTAACACGTTGTTTACTGACTGCTTGCTACTCAAACGGCGTCTGCACGGTGCTTTATAGACCGTTATTATGAATAAAAAAATCGTCATCGAATCTTTGCGCATGAAAATGTTTCGCATACAAAGAAGAGTGTGGAATTTGAAGCTATCCGTAAGTTGAATCAAAACGGTACTATATCTGAAAACTGAGGGATACCTGGCGTAATTCCTTAAAAAGGGCTGATGGAATCTATCAAACACATTTCTTGGCGTATTAAAGTCCTGGCTACACCCATGAAGAGGCGTCCAGCGGGTAAGGTCCCCAATCCAGCACCGTGTGATGGAGCACTTCCTGGTCAAGGCGTCAGATGTTGTCGTCGCCCGGTTGTCTACGCTGCCGGGTTGAGGAAATTGATAAATCACGATCCGAAGAAGAGGATTTGGGGAATCGAACCGTAAGACAATCGGACTGCTGAAATCGGGTCTCGACTCGATGATAAATCGATTTGGGATGGAGTCACTTTCTGCTACCATATATTTTTCTGCTCTGGAGGGTCGGATCGAGGCCCCGGATAAGAGAAACGACCTCCAATTTGGGATTCGCATGGACAGCGCTAACAGCATTTCGTTTATCAATCGGACGAAATGGTTGGCGAAGATTGAATCGGGTGAAGGATGATGTGTTTGAGGAAGGATTGAAAATTTGAAATGCAAATTTGTTTGATTTAGGAGGAACATTTTCGGAAATAATTCGGAGCCGTTTACAGCGGAAACCCTTTTGAATCAAGTGATAATCTCTCATTTATTTGAACCGTCTTCAACCAGCCGAGGTTGGGCAGATATATGACAGAATGGAGCATCAAGTGGGCCCAATATTTTTTCTTTTGGGAATATTGTAGACATATTTTATGTTTCAAATAATTTTCGATTAGGAAAGCACTGCTTATTCAATTGTTGGTGGTCTCATTGGCGATATTAGCGAAAATATTTGTAATTTGTAATACTCAGACATGATTTAAAAGAGAGGTGTTAACCTGGTCGCAGAATATCAGTCAGTCAGCCTGGAGCGTTTCTAAATATTTTGTTGTTACAATATGCTATGGGACCAGGAACGTCCTAAAGGAGAAGTTGATGTCGATTTTATGAGGATCCATGAAAAAGCAAAACTTAGACGAGGAGATAAAGCTTGGATGATTATACAGAACATCGACAAAGAGGTATAGCCTGAACACTGAGGTTTAGTCTGACCAAGCTACCTGGGCGAGAAATCAAAAGTTGGAGATCAAGAAGCAAGATAGGGATTTATTTAGCTTAGGGGTGATGTCCACGGCTACAAATGAATTCTGAAGCTTTCATTCCATAAAAAAGATTGAAAATCGGTTGAGCTGTTCGGAAGTTATGATTTTTTCTAAATAAAAAATCTATTCCACTGAGACCTACAATGTGTGCCGATGAAAAAAGGACTGATTTTTTTTTCCAAAAAAAATTATCTTAAAAAATAAGAAACATACATCACTGAAAATTTGACAGTAAACGTAAAATTTACTGAACTTTAGCTTTCATTTCGTCCAAGGAAGTTGAAAATCGGACAAACGGTTCAAAAGTTATGTTTTTTTCACAATATTTACAATATTGCAAAATCGCGATTTTTCTGGTCACCCTTTTTGGGAAATGGTCACTCTAAAAAAAATCCAAAAACACGTGTATCCTCATTTCGGATAAGGAACAAAATAGCAAATTTTCACGGAATTCGCTGACCCACTAGATCGGATTTTCATGGAATGCCTGTATACAGGATCCATAACGTCGCAGGCCACGTCCTTACAGTCAGGTGGCATTGGGGGAAGAAATGTTAGTGTGTTACCTTTGCTATTTGCTGACCGTATTTTCCTTTGCATCTTCGCAATGGTTACTGGGACGGATGTTTGTTAACACTAAGAGCCCCACGATCAAAAATGTAACGTGGAGCCCCGGAATCATCGATTTCATCGATGACTCAACTGATTTACGAAATTCTTTCACGTATCTCATGTCCACATTCTCACGTATTGTACGAATCGAAAAAAAATGTTCCTAGGGTTGTTAAAATTTCCGCAAGGACAATCAAACCAATACATTTTTTTGGTAACTGAAACCGCATAAGAATTGTCTCAGTTATTATTTTAAGTTTCTCAGATTAAAATAAACGTGAATAATAAGAAATATAACGCAAATATTTTAAAACAAATATTCCAAGCACCCCTAACGAGGCAAATAAGTGTTGGTCGCTGATTTCGACTGTTAAAATTCCTAGTACTCTGGATATGCATTCTAGAGATATGGAATCTTGGACAAAGTATTTTTGAATGATTTGCACTACATTTTGATCCCTTTGATTTTGATCTAAATTATTTGTGACTGATCTAGATCTGCTTTACCTTCTGTTATGAATGTCCTAGTTCAAAACACCTTTTGCAATGTTATTCAATGATGCATATTTGACAGTTTTTCGATATAAATTTGTTCGTATAAGAGCAAAGAACATGTTCCAGCGAGAATATGAATTTATAATTACACTTAAAACGCATGTTACTAAAATGCTGCTAAACTCAGAAATACCTTAACTCTTAACTGTATGCATATGAACCGAAATTCAAAGCAATGATGTGTAGTTCTATTCGACATATATTTAATTCCAGTAGTCCAGAGTACATTTTTGAATAGTAATAAAAATAAGAAATTACACTCAAAATTTATATTAATCAAAAAAAAAAGAAATCCAAGTTTTTGAACATGTTTGCTTATAAATCATGTTTCAAAGCGATGATATGTAGTTTTTTCGACACAAACTTGATATTACTTGTTCATTGACATGTTTGAGCAGAAAAAGAAATTTTGGATTACACTCAAAAATTATTTCTTTGAAAAACCTATGAGGAACCCTAAATTTTCACCCCGTTTGGATGTGAACCGATGTTCAAAGCAATGGTTTGTAGTTTTTTTTTTGGCATGAACTCTTTTGTAGAACTCTAGTGAATATATTTGGCAAATATAGTATTTTTTATTTCACTTTCAATATATTATACTAAAAAATAAGGAAAACTTATATTTAACACGGTGTCTCTGGTAGAACAACATTAATATAAAAAATCAGTATCGCTAAAACATCCACCAAATGAAAGCTTAGGCTTTCCCCTTTCATTTGAGACCTGTTTGGAAATGTTCTATCGGGGGGTCCTGAACATTTTTTTCAAAACAGTAAAATGCCGTTTTTTCAGTACTGATTTCTTAATTATGGTTCACACAGTAATTTTCTTTCATGCTTATCTAGGTAGCCATGAGAAATTTTACTACGAATAGTTAACCAATTAATAAAAATGATTTAGATTTAGCATTATACCATTCTATTTAAACCAATTATATACACGACATATCGATAAAGTTGATACGGATAATACGGCTTACAAATGCTCACTATTGTACCTTACTACAGCTCGAAGAAGCTGTCGATCATATGCTTCGGAGTTCTCCGGAACCTTAACATGATTCTAAGCAACTTGAAAATCGAAATGCACGGTTTCACTGGCTTGTTTCCCGTATTTGCTCAAACCACTTCCTGTGATTTCACAAAACTCCGGGATATGATAGCGGAAATATGGAACTTCGAGCTATTGGGTAAGCAATCCACGTTTTTGAAAAGTTCTCAACTTTTCTGCGAAATCATCATCCAGACTCGTTTGAAAACAACTTTTATGTACCTGATCAGAATGATCAAGCGCCTGAAATACATTTTTTCTTTTAAAAGAGATAATGTACAGAACAGTAAGATAAATTACAATTGCTAGCAAACTTAGATCCCATTACACTTCCAAAACATGCCGATTTTTCAAAAGCTTCTGACAGTTTCATCTAGTGAATCCACATTTGTTGTGGCGTTGGAAACTGATGATACTCACCTGTGATAAAAGAATTATTTTAAGGTCATCTTTGTGAATCACACAATCAAACTGCTGATACTTACCCATTCCTCGACATTATTTGGATCAATGTATTATACTTTTTTGTCGACTGGATTTACAACACCTAGTGTCATATGCAAGGAAGGTGGGGGGCAATTTGTTCGTCGGGTGATCCATCGAGCAGCGGATAGTAAATACAATTGAAGAACTGCTCTGGCAGTTTATGGTCCGAGCCGAGACTTTTCCATTTCGCGGACGCGTATGTGACAAAGTATTCGTGGATGACCAGCTAAATTGGATAAATCTTTTTTGTGTGGTACAGTATGGGCAAGGAATTGTTGAACTACCTCCCATTATTACGAAAAACAGATTGACGATTTTCAAATCTCCAACAATGGAGCACCAAAAATTATTCAAAAGCAACAGTGTCTTCCACATTTTCTCAATATTGCCATATTATTCTGGAATGCCAGAAGCAACAGCAAGCAGCAACAGTATTTTTACGCCAGTATCCTTACATCGGCCTTGAGTCCCGATGACGTCGGAATTATGCTCGATAATCGACAGGGTAAATGATTAAAGGACCCTTCTCCATCGCTTGCAGATCGAACTGTCCAGGCCAACCCCCCTTTTTGGACGTCACATAATCAACTAACCCCTGAACGTTCTTCTTCTTGGCATTAACGTCCTCACTGGGACAAAGCCTGTTTCTCAGCTTAGTGTTCTTATGAGCACTTCCACAGTTATTAACTGAGAGCTTTCTTTGCCAATGTTGCCATTTTCGCATTCGTATCTCGTGTGGCAGGTACGATGATACTCTATGCCCAGGGAAGTTAAGGAACTTTCCTTTACGAAAAGATCCTGGACCGACCGGGAATCGAACCCAGACACCTTCAGCATGGCTTTGCTTTGTAGCCACGGACTCTAACCACTCGGCTAAGGAAGGCCCCTGAACGCATTTATATGCATTTACATTTACGTTATTACAGTTTCTGCATTATCGTTCAAATCAAAGTGCAAATGTGTTACCTCTAAAAACCCCTGAACTGATTGGTTAGGTCTGCTTATTTTGAAAGCGATGTTTGGGGCGATTGTAACATCCAGACCCCTTAGACAGCTGCTCAACTGCAACGCTCATCTGGTGCTCAAATCATTTTTTTTTAATCAGAAACAAGTCATCAGCGAACAAATGGGTTTTTTTAGGTTGCACAGATGTTGAATAAGATTCTCAGTTGGATGGTAAACCGTGTAGATTCGACAACCAACCAATTCAATTGGCACTTACTTTTTGCATTACTGTGTCTACCACGTTTTCCCTTTAGTTTTGGTGAGATTGTTGTTCTCACATCATAACATGCTTCGAGTGGTAGGTTTTAAATTGTATTTATATTTAAACAGTGCTATATTCAAAAGTTTGAACTGGTTACTGAACGAATAAACGTGCAAGCTCGACATATTTTTGTAGGACAATACCAGACTGTAATCCTAATGTCGAGAAGAATGTGCTGTTCAATAATATCAACCACTATTGCTGATAACTGTTGCAGACACAAATTCTTTAAACACAATACGCAAATCTTCGAACGATTGTCTTCATGGCTTTTCGGTTTCATGTTTCAGGTCTCCTGACAGAGTGTAGTGTAAATATATATATTTATTATTAGGTGTGAAATTGGGACATATTTATTGTAATTATTAACAGGCATACCTCTAATCAGCAAACCAAAATGTTGACCCAAAACAATGAATTTATAAACTTATCACGCGACACAAGCACCAATTTTTCGCTATACCACCTTAGAACGCGACAACTTAAGTAATGAAGCGTTATAACGCAGCGCCGATTTCCCTACCATTGATGCCAATGTAGTTGTTTTTTTGCAATCTGTGAAACCATTGGTAATAAAGAGATCCATGAGTAAATGTTTTCAAACGCTTTGCTCATTACTAATCGTAAAAAGCAATATCTTATAAAAATATATTTGAATTTTAAGACGGTAGCATACAACTGAATCTAAATAATGGCTATTTATTGGAAATCTTTCAAATCTAAACATTTTTTTTATTCAAAATTTTAAATACTATTTACAACCATTTTAGTTTTGTATAAATGAATAAATTTTGATTAAAGATACACAATTTTACTATTTACTGAATTTATAATCAACTGAACAGCAACACTGCCAAAACAAAAACAAGCTTGTTTTATGGAAATCTGAACAAACATTTAAAAAGGGCACATCGACATAGGTAAACAATGTCTTTGTAAGACGCTGTTGAGCCCAATTCAACTCGATCACGCTTACCAATACAACGCTTATAATACTAATCAGGAAGAGCTAACACTAATCTTTCTGATAGTGGTGTTAGTTTGTATGGGCGAGCTAAAAAGGGCTCAACAGCAACGTTTCTGAAAAAAGGCTCAAGACCTCCCCAGCCCTTTTCAAATGTTTGTCCAGAAATATTTGTCATGGCCTTCTACGGTTCTATTGAGTTGTCATCATATGGTACAAGCGATTCATTGTATCATACTATTGGTGGAAGAAGATCACCTATGGTACGTATCTCTTACTAAAATAAAAAAAAAATGTTCAGGACCCCCCGATAGAACATTTTCAAACCGGTCTCAAATGAAAGGGGAAAGCCTAAGCTTTCATTTGGTGGGTGTTTCATCGATACTGATTTTTTTATATTAATGTTTTCTACCAGAGACACCGTGATTTGTTTTCATTGTGTGCCTTTAAAACGAATTTCACAGCAATAACGTGTTGTTTTTCGATAAAAACTCCTACTATTGGCACTTTTGATTCACTTTGGCAGTGGATTTTTGTTTAAAGGCTACTAAGCTCAAAATTGGTCACAACATGGGTTTCAGACAATTCGATCGATAAAAACCCCCATGCTAAATTGAATCATGGAAGTGTCCCAGTTGCTCTGCACCCTACCTATATTTAACCAGAAAGAGAAACTCTGGATCACATTTAAAACTTCTTTTACTTTAAAAATTACAAAAACCTATAGCTTTACAACCTGTTTGCAAATTAAGAAATCTACTGTTTTACCTGTAAAGTTAAAATTTTCAATTTCGAACTTTATTTTCTCTATATTAACGAGATTTTCGGCCAAAGGTCGGTTCATCTCGGAACTCAATTATGAACTTTGATTTATAACGGATAACGGATATTTGAACTTTTTTTTATCCTCGTCTGCTTCAATTATTTAGGAATATTGTGGTATGACCCAGTGTTTTTTACGGTTAGCTTTCAGGGCCTGACACCAACCCCCTAGATTTCCGAAGGACCATTCCCCCTAAATGATCGGAGGGCCATAGAGCGAAGTTTAGCTTAGAGTCCTTCTCTGGCACTCGGACGATGATCAGCCGCCCCTGACATGGGGAACAGACGCCGTTGTGAGCCGCTCCTAACATGGAGTACAGACGCTCCAGGTTTGCAGAAGCAAAAGCAAAAGCAAACCCCCCCTTCCCTGTCAGCAAACGACCAAAGTTCCCACCGGGGGTTAGTTACCCGATCTTCCCTGAGGTTACTCGTACCCGGCCAGTACCACGAGGAGGTAGGGATAGGAGTTGCTGGGAAAGAGGCTAAGGACCGCACAAAGGGGTCTATTTTATTCCTGCAGGTACGCGAGGTACCAATGGTACGCCATGCCCAGCCATTTACCGCGCCGGTAGAAATATGCAGTTTCCGATTCCGGTAGAAGTATCCACTAGAAATTTAAAATGGAGAGTGAAACCATCTGTACGCAATGGCAAATATTTGGCTTGGTTGTCAAAGTTGAAACTGATGTTTGCCAGTTGATTTATGCCTAGTTAAAAATTTGTACATTTGGCAAAACGTATACTGTTAGCTTTGGTCTTTGAAAACCTGGAAAAGAAAGATGACTAAAAATATTTCTGAAGGAATCTCATAAAGTTATTAGTACACGGTGTCAAATATGCGACTAGGAATTGACAGCAGTCTAAACATTTATTTGACCCTATAAACAATTATTTTGGGGCCCAGATAGCCGTAGCGGTAAACGCGCAGCTATTCAGCATGACCACGCTGAGGGTTGTGGGTTCGAATCCCGCTGGTCGAGGATCTTTTCGTAAAAGGAAATTTTCTCGATTCCCAGGGCATAGAGTATCTTCGTACCTGCCACACGATATACACATGCAAAAATGGTCAATCGGCAAAGAAAGCTCTCAGTTAATAACTGTGGAAGTGCTCATAAGAACACTAATCTGAGAAGCAGGCTTTGTCCCAGTTGGGACGTAACGCCAGAAAGAAGAAGAAGAAGAAAAAATTATTTTGTGTCAAACAACTATTTGAACTGCTAGTAGAACGCCGTTATAAGCTACTATTCTATTACCAAATGAATTTCAATCTACATAAAAACTCAAAAACCAATAATAAACGCAAAAACAAATAAAATTTTGACTTCGAAATTTGCAAACTCAGCAACTTCCTCAATCTAATGTCTCGTTCCGTATAATGGAAAGTTATTCTACGGCTCTTCCCCGACCGACCAATTCGATCTAATTTACCGTTGCTCATAACCTCACTTTGATTCCGTGCGGTCGATTCCGAACCGGAAACAAAGGGCCCAATCGCAGCCAACGGAGTGGAGTGGGAATGACAAGGGTCATCATCGATTTCATCAAGATAAACTCCCGAAGCCAAACAAAGGTGTAGCTTTCAATAATAGCGCCAAAGTCGTCCCCAGAAGAGCAAACATTCCGGGCCGAGCGAAAACATAGAATGCGGCTTATCAGAGGTTCCGTCGCTTTTGCAGTCTTCCTCGTAGGAATCAATCGTGTATAAGAAAATGGGGCCACATCTATTTTGCGAAGGGTAGGTGTACTAATGGTGGATTAAAATATAGATGTTGTATACAACTCATTGCAAAACAAGCTTTTTTTCAGCACTTATCATAATACCTTCAACTCGGCAAGCCTCGTTAGATAAGTAGTTACATTAGTAACTATTTTCTCACTATTGCCATTCTTAGTAACTATTTTCTCACTATTGCCATAATTGGTACATCTACCCTAGCTCGGGGATGGCTGTGGTTGGGTAAATTGAAAGCAAAAGTTTATCCTTATCCATCGTGATCCGGTGTGTGCTCAATGGAAAGTTGGTTTTTGATTCGAAACTTTCTCTCAAATACACATTTCGAGGGGACTGAGAAGAGTGGGAAGGGAATGTTTCCAGAACTGTTTCAGGGCGGAATCAAATGGAGAAAAGCTCCGGTAACCAGTCATCGTCGTACAGGCGGTGGTGGACAGTTGTAATTAGTCTCTAGAATGCTTGAAAACGTGTCCAACTAAATGGTACAGAGCACCTGAAAACCGGTCTCGTCTCGTTCCGGTGTAATAGCATGTCATTTGTAAGTAAGCCTCTAGTCTTCCAATCACAGCACGAACTGAAACAATGGAAAACTTTTGACCACTCGAATACTCACTGCGCTTTATTATTTAAGACCCATTAATCGGATTAGGGGAGAGGCGGGCGGAGTGTACTGTTCATGTAGAGAAATTATAAGCAATTTCAAGTAAAGTTGACAGTCTGGTTTCTGAATGTTCTGAGCATGAGCATGAACATTGATGACCGTACAATTCGTAGTTGCTACTCCATGATTGACAAGAATCATCGAATTGTACACGGAACCAACAAATGTAGCTTGGGAGTCAATAACGGTGCCGGCTACATCCTTACGGTCATCGGGGAAGGGAAGAAATGTTAGTGTGACATCCATCGTTACTAAAAACCGAGTATACCTCTGCATCTTCATGGTTGTCACGGGAAGGAGTTTTGTTAGTGGGAGGGCTTCAAAGCTACATGATCAGGATTCACCTTGGTAACTGATGCGATTCATGTAACCTCTGATTAAAAAGTTATCTATCAATGCGTCGACATCTTAAACATCGAACTATTCAAAGGTTTGAATCACGAAATTTCATAAAACATGAATAAGTGCTTATGTCACCACTTAAAGTGACGAACTATTCATAGTTTGTTCAACAAATTCATAAAAAAAACATGTTATGATACAAATGTGTTATTACAAGCATGAAACGAGCTCACCAAATGGTAATCCATCCTCGACTGAACAGTTACGATCGCAGCGTCAACACGTATAAGCAGGAATATAAAATAACTCCGATGGCGCGCGAAAGAAATGCTAACGAAAAATAAAACACTCCGAACGCGCGAAAACGAATCGGACTGCATTAGGCTTCGCAAAGCACTCGACAATCTGGTTTCTGAATGTTCTAGAAGATAAAATGCTCGAGAGGATGTCAGGCAACCTCGCTCCCATTGATTAAAAAAATGAGTATATATATGAAATAATTTCATTATTGACTTTAATCGAACATGCCATGGAAGCAAACGCGCAAATATTTAGCAATACCATGTTGTGTGTGGTCTGTTCAAATCTCTCCGATTGAGGATCTTTTCAATTTTGCAAGATTTTCCTTAGTAAAGAGTAACTTTGTGATTTCCATATGATATACAATTGCAAACATGGTTAACTGGCAAAAAATGCTCTAAGCTTGTAACTAAGGAAGCACTCAAAATTCAATGAACTAGGAGGCAAGCTCTGTATTTTTATTGAAATTTAAAAGTAAGGCTCCATTTGTTAATCAATTTTGAAATATTAAAAAGCATTGCATGTACGCATTGCTCTGTCAAAAAGTTCAGTGTTTTGTATTTAGCAGAAAAAAAATCCTAGCGTAATAATGAAATAATTATCTGCTTAAACTTCTGGGTACAGAAATATAAAGAAAGCATTTACAGCTGAAAACTAGGACCATTTCGGGAATAACAACACTTTTTTTAATGATTATATTGAGAGACTCTTTAAAAATAAAAGAGATTTCTGCAGGAATTTAATCGAAAATATATTCACATATTGCATTAAGGAACCTCTGAAAAAATTCCTTCAGAGGTTCCTTAATGCAATATTTTACTGATACTTCCGTTTATTGTATCGTGAAAATCAAAATTATTGCGGCAGATGTTACAATGCAAATTTACGCAAATTTGTCTCGCGCTCCATAAAGTTTACATAGAACATGAGACAAGTAGGCGTAAAAGGACAAAACATAAAAAGGGTGTGCCCTTTTTATGTTTTTAAATATGATAAACGTTTTAAAGCATAGGGAAAGTGTACCAGTTATGGCAATAGTGGTTCCCTATTTGGCCATATGCGTTTTCTCGAAAATTTTCACATTTTGAATATTTTTCAATGTTTTAACATCAAGATCCATTTGATGTCAAACTACTAAAACACACAGAATGATTAAAACTTTGAAAATCATCAAATTAGCACGTATGGCGAATTAGGGAACCATTATGTCCATAACTGGTACACCTACCCTATTTTCTGGCACCCCTTTTTTTGGTACGTTCCAAATTGAAACATTCATGAACAATTCTGTAGACACTTCTTAAAAAAAATTGGGGTGGGTAATGTCTATTACATTACCGCGGGGTTGACGTAGAACTACGATGATTAATAATTTGATTTGTCAAGTGTATGAATTTGTAAGTGTACTAGTTTTGTGTTGTTATTGATCGGATGAAGTTTTCAGAAGTATACTCTTTTTGGACTCATTTTGGTAGTCCTGAAAAGAACCATTTGTCGTTCTGTGGTTCCGAGAACCATTGTTTGGTGATCCAGGAATAATGCCGATGATTGAATTTGTTTTTTGGTCGTTGCTTCCTTGTGTTGCTTGGTTGGGTGATCGGTTTCTGGCTCCAGCTGTAGTTCGCCAAACTCCTCCAGTAGATTAGATGTTTGATAGCTCGGGTGCTTCGATCGTTAGAATCGATAGAATCGGTCCAGTGCTTTGGTCTGTAACAATATCCATTGCATGAGCATTTAGGCTCTGTACATTGATACTCATAAATATGCAGGCTTGGCCGCTATGATCCAGTATTTCACGCAGTTCGTCTCAAAGCGTCACTAATCGATGATTGCCTAAGCGCTGCAGCTCATTCATCAAGTCAACCCTCTTGGGAGAATTGCTGCCTTTGGCGTGATGGAACTGAAAAAGTAAGAGGTTGTTTCCGAGATACGACCACCAAAGTGACGTTGGATAACATTAGCATCTTCTATTTCCTGGCTTGGGACCGTCACGAACATATGAAAGATTTCTGAGAGAACAGCACCAATTTTCGACCCAACACTAACTTTCGACCGATTTTCGATACGGTTTTGGCCTACTTTGTATGAAAATCCGAAAATTGGCACAGAATTCTTGTAGGTCGAAAATAAGTGCTCTTCTAATCAATTTTCACACTATTTGTTGCATGCCATTGTTGACCTATTATGAACATTTTGTGTTATTATTTGGTTGGTTCGATTAACTCTTCAACAGGTCGATGGAAGAAGAAGCATGAGCGATAACGTTTGTTCAACAAACAAATATTGCGCTTGAAGGTCCACGCATGATCCACTAAGATTGATTGCTTAAGTGGGTTCCGAAGCCTTTCGATACTCGTCGTATCCGTGGCGAACGTGCTGAAATTGCATTGAAGCACAATTTACAATAACTGCCCTTTTCAGGGCAACAATTGATTAAATAATTAATTTAATTATCAATTATAGTTTCGGATGATTAGTTTTCAACGGAGATAAATGGCAAACAAAGTTTAACATAGGTTCCCGTCGTTGGGGTCGGGCGGCGGTAGCATTTTTGCAGTCTTTTCTGTGTGCGTATTTCCATTCGATGGACAATGTCTTACCAAATCGAAACGTCAACAAAGCTATTGCTTATTAGTTTTAGCTCTGTGTTCGACGAGTTGATACTGATCGCTCTAGTATCATTTAGGTAGCGACGGCGACAACGGCATTATGCGATCATCTCTAAATGCGAAACAAACCGGGAGGGATTCTTCATTCAAGTGCCGTTCGCAATTTATCCGACTCATGCACACACTGTCGAGGATCGCCTCGCGCCCGCACAATGGGAAATTTATTTCCCATTTATGGTTGCGTGCAAATGACTGACCAAAATCTGAATCAATCACATCCAATCATCAAAATGTCGCTCTTCACGGTGGAAAATTCTCACAACTCTTTTAAAATGAAATTGTCGTCCTGAAAAGGACGGTTGGTGGTAGTCACCGTCGATCAAACTGGGTTTTCATTCCATTGTTAGACAGAAACACACCAAAAGATCACCGAAAACGGTTAAATTAAAATGCGGTCGGTAATTTTGTGCTTTCTTGTCCGTCCTTGTATTCGATGGTTTGCTCACTCCTCCGACGGTAATTATCAAGGTTTCTGGACGCATTCTCTACGAATTCGATGGGCTAGCTGGATGCCAAGGGCCATGATGAGCGATTACACGGAACCCGCAGCTTTTAGCTTGGGAATAAACAGCAGCAGCGACCGTCCTTCTCCGGTTGCTGGTCAACGATTGACTGATGCGCGCGTGAAGTCGAGTTTGGTTGGCTTCGACTGAGCACGAGATAATAAAGAGAAGTAAGAAGAAGACCGAAAGGGGCGTTTCCTTTTGAATGACGAAAGTGGCTAAGATATCGCGCAATGATGTCTGTGTCAGGAATACACAAGAAAAATGTGCTTTTCTGTGAAAAATAAGACATGCTTCGATATTTCCCAATTTTTCAAAAGTTTAGTCATGATAATCAATAGTTTTCATTGTTGGAGTAGATTAGAAAGATTTCCAATCGATTGGTGCTCTGTCCCAGTGAGGACGTTAATGCCAAGAAGAAGAAGAATAAGAAGATGTGAATAAGTTCTCAGTTTATTCAACAAACCAGCTAAATATTTCATGGGTGCACAACAGCAACAGGGTAGCGGATCACAGGGATTAAGTTGAAATCTGGAAACGTAGCTCAATCTTGAAATCTTGAGCGATTTCACAAACCAGATTCTGGATTAACGGCTAGCAGGCTTCTAGCAGCGAGGTACTTCTCGCTAAGCAAGTTCGGAGGAGCTCTTACCAGCTCGAAAGCGGAAATGGAATGAAACTGAATCCAACGAAGGCAGCATGTTTTATAACCTTGGAATAGCAGATGATGCTCCTCCCTTTTGTGCTCTTCGCTTTCTGATCGACCAATCTGGGAAATGGGTATGTGCTAATAATGTGTTGGGCTTGGAATTACTTTAAAATTGTGGAGACTACTAATACGTGAGAAATTGGTCGAACATGAATTGTTGGAATGATTGACATTCCCTAAATATTCAATACGAGCTATTGATAATCAATAGTTTTCTTTATTATGACGGTAAATTTCTGATCCATGGGTGCCGAAATTATTACAATTGTTCAATGAGAATGTCTTTTCAAAAGCATTCTAAATATGTCGCAATTTTGTTACATGGGATAATTTTCCTAATTAAAGTGTTCCCATAAAATATGGAACAAAAAAGGCGCTGTTGGAAAAGCCACTCTATTTTACAATCGTTGTGAAATGTTGAACACTCACCCCGACGGCACTGCAGCAGCGTCCGTGAGTACAATCTCAAATGGTTGAGTCATAAATTATTCATGACAAATTAAATTTTGTATGAAGCCGTGAAATTGATTTAGGAATATTAGAAGCTATAAATAAAGTCGTAAATATTTCTCTTTTAACTCTTTTCCACAAATTTGATGGCTCTGAAAAGAACCGATGGCTTTGTTAGCTTCGATGTTGTTACGGATAAATAACACTTCTCGGACCAGCAAAACTCAGGGGGCTTCTGGTATTTGCTTCTAACGGGATTGCTTCTTGACCACCAATGATGATTTCATCACGAGTCGAAATTTTGAAGCGCGGGTCAACAGCTCCTCGGCCGATGAAATTTGCGGCGGCGATGACGATGGCTGGGTGAACGCAAACAAGCGGTGAAGCACAAAGCGAGAATGGCTCGCCCGACCGTGTTCACAGTTCGACCGCAAATTCACCTGTGGACTGCTTCCTCTTCTTCTTCTAGGCGGCGACAGCGGTGATGGCTTTGGCTTCGGACGGCATCTTCTCTCGCTCGCTCGACAGTTTGATTTGAGCGAAGCAAGACAAACGGGGGCGTCCTTCGCTATCGATGTCTGTGCCTGAGAAGCACGCCCGGTCAGAGCAAGCCGATCTGTCGCCTGCTGAGATGCGAGCCAATCGGAGAGTGAAAAGCAAATGACGTCAAATTTTCTCTAGATACCCCTATTTATAGATTTGCTTGAAATGAACGTTCTATTTTAAACAGTTATTAAACTATTTGGACAGGTATGTGGGATTCAGTAAGTAAACGACATGAAGCTTTGATGTCTTATCTTTCGATTGAGGTGCTAATCAAGAAATTTCGTTAGGCCAGCGAAAAGTTATGAACGTTTAAAATATTTCATGCCAGCGTAACGCTCTTGGTTTTGAAATTCCAATTTCACTCCTGTATAGAGAAGAAAGACGTACTTCTACGTCAAAACCCTTTAGAGACTTTCTTTTTTGTTTTAGAAGTTTTCTGTGAAGATCTCTATGCAGATCAGCGAGGAGACTTCTATTAAGCCTTTTGAGGATTTTTTCTCGCGACTAGATTTTTTCTCGCGACTAGACCACAAAATATTTAACTTAAAATTGAACCGAACAGGAAGGATGAACGATGAATTTTCCAAAGAATCTTTTAAAGGAAATAGTTATACAGCCAAAGCCAAACCTCTTTTTGCGCTCACTTTTTTTACGCTCCCTCTTTTTGCGCCCCCTCCATTTACGCTCCAAATTCCAACTTAGGGAGCGCTCGAAATTCCAAATAACGCTCCCTCTTTTTACGCTCCAAAAATTCCATTTACGCTCCTGCCTGATAACGACCCACGAGAACCAATTTAGTAGAGTATCTTTGGAACGGGACCGACGGGTAGATGACGGAAATCGATGTCCGACGCCATTTCGAATCCAAGATGGCGACTTCCGGTTTGGGAAAATCACTTGAAATCCATGCAATATGGGTATTTTTGGTACGTGACCGATGCATAGATGGCGGAAATCCAAGATGGCGACTTCCTTCCTGATTTTCCCAAACCAGAAGTAGAAATCTTGGATTCAAAATGGCGTCAGACATCGATTTCCGTCATCTACCCATCGGTCCCGTTCTAAAAATACCCATATAAAGTAAGTTTCCAATGATTTTCCCAAACTGGAAGTCGCCAGTTTGGATTCAAAATGACGTCGGACATCGATTTCCGTCATCTACCCATCAACCCGTTCTAAAAATACCCAAATTTAGTTGGTTTCAAGTGATTTTCCCAAACCGGAAGTCGCCATCTTGGATTTCAAAATGGCGTCAGACTATGGTTTACGTCATCCCTATTGATACCCTTGAGAAGTACCACGGGTAAACCCCACCTCTTCGCAAAACTTCTCGAGAAAAAACGAAAAGCTTTATTACGCCTCTAATTTTTTTACGCTCCAAATTCCAACTTACGCTCCCTCTTTTTACGCTCCGAATTCGAACTTACGCTCCCTCCTTTTGCGCTCCGATTCTTTTTGCGCTCCCCCAGTTAGGGGCGTAAAAAGAGGTTTGGCTGTATATGAAAGAAAAGTGTTTTTCTGAACTGAAAAGTACTGTTTTTGTTGGTCGGAAGAGTAAGCCGCTACATTGTTTATTCTTTTGATTAAAAGTAGGCTCATATGCAAAGGAATTGTACAATAGTTATTTATGACACCAGTGATGATTGATTTATGCAACAAATGATGATTTTCCAGAACGAGTCGTACATTTATCCAACGAGGCTTGTCGAGTTGAATAATTACGACGAGTGCATACAACATATTTTGCAATTACGACAAATGCCGGTCAATTATTCCTGGGAGAATTAACATATATTAAGAGGATCCCAATGGACATCCATGCGTAGTAGACCTGTTCATATTTTCAAAAATGTCTGGAAACTCCCCAGTCAACCAATACTTTGATTTTTCATTGCGAAATGAACTTCTGGTCATAATTTCACTCAATTTAGAGTAAATTTAGTTGTGCTTCAAATCAATTATGTGTTTTTGGGCTATTTTCAAACTTTAAAAAATCATAACTACCGAACGAAACATCAAAATTTATCGGAAATACTTCTACATAGTAGTTTATCCAATTCTAAGAACTTTTGCCGAACATAATTTTATGATAGGAGCAAGTTTTAACATAGTTTGGTTGAGGTTTGTATCTCGAGGTTCTTGAAAATCTCTTTTTTCGGGAATTGTTTTCACTGAACAGCATGCCTGCATGAAAATTTCGGATTTTTAATTTCCAGACATGATGAAATGCATATCAAAAAGTCAATCCCGTTCAAAGTAACCATTTATCTTACGAAAATAAATTGTAAAAAATAGGTAATTATGAGGCACACTTGTAAATCCACTGTGGATGAGCCAAGAGCACCACCGTGAGCTTCAATGAATACAAAAAAAGAACACGTTAGCACTGCCTTTTCTAAGTCGATGATGATGATTGTTTTCAAATCGTTCTAAATGATCAGTGAAATGCGATCAAAACAATCATCACTCGGAAAGAAAAAGCAATGCTAACTTGTTCAATTCATTCGTTTCCGGTACATGTGACATGCATGATTTAACTATCATCAGGTTGCGATGCGGTGCTCGATCTTTGGGCATTTATTGTAATTTATTGCCTTTAGCAACATGTAATCTGTTGATGGTCAATGAATTCATAAATGTATTATGTTTGATTCCCGTTGACTAGGGTCTGAAAAAATAATACCAATGCATGTTTTATATACCATGTATATTGAGAAAACTGTAATTTCTGGGTACAGCGGAGTACAAATTTGGATCAAACAATGTTAAAACTCAATTTAATCTTGTTAGCATGTTCGACAAACTTTAACAGAATAGAATTAGCTTTCAAATAGTGGTAATAGCAAGTGGTTCTGATTTTCCACATGCTAGTTATGATTTTTCAAACCTTGAAATAAGCCCAAAAACACATTTTCAACTTGAAGCATACTGAAATTTTTATCAAATGAGCTGAAAATTTGACCAGACATTGTTCTTAGCATGAGAATTCCGAATACTGCTTGACCGGTAGATTTCCAGACATTTTTTTTAAATATGAACAGGTCTAATGCGTAGTAACAATTTCGCATTTTTCAATCAGGTAGGCTGTGAAACAATTGAATGACTGTCACAAATTGTCACGCCTTTATCGCTAGTTTACATGTTTTCGTTCTAGGACAACTCATGTAAGACGCCGTACACAATTTGTCTATTACATTGTAAATATTGTTCAAACTGTCAACATGATACGCCACATGAATATACCGACTTTTCACAGGGCAGTCTGATTGCTTCCTCTGCGTCTGCTGCTAGAGCTAGACGATCCGATTTCAACTCAGGATTTCTCACCTGAATTGGATTTGGATCGTCCAACGAATCAGGAGCTTTAATAAAGGGTGTTTGATACTAAATTGACAAAGAAACAGAAACAGAACTGAAAGGTGCAACTTTTCAGCCCCGAAAAGTGCACTGTTTGATATGAAAGAAAATGTAGGCCGTTATTTGTTCCATGTTTTCGATAAAAAATAACCTGATATGCACCGGAAATGCAAAAAAAATAGGTTTTTATTTTTCAAGGAATTAAAAAATTGAATTGAATTAAAAAACACAAGGAAATTACTTCATGAATTGCTCTATTTCTTTTAAGGTTTCTAAAACATACTACTTACCGTGCTGCATCAATATCCGGACGCTTTAGAGGCGCCAAGTGTTCCAGCTCTTCATACAATTAGTTTAGACTCACATCTTAATGAAAACGACGAATATTTCTGTAAAAATTGCAAAAATACCATGAAAATCGTGGAAATAATTAAGCATATCGTGTCTTTAAACCCGGACACATGAATCGATATGCCGGACACCGAAGGATCAAAATCCAGACAGCTTTATCAAAACTCATTAAACTCAACGTTTATACTGTATAATGACTTTAATGAGAACGTAGTACTTGCTTTTGCTATATATTATACTATGAAAGCACAACTTTGTTTGTTATTTATTTATCTTACCTCCTTTCCTTGCTTGCGGTTTGATTCAAAAATTGCATTGATGCGCTACTGAAAAAATCACGTTTGTATCATTTTCCCGTGAAGAATCATTGGCATATCACTGATTGTATTGATTTTCAACTCTAACTATAAGTTTTCTGCAAATATATTTGAAAGATGTTCGTTTACACTGCAGATATATGACGATATCACCATATGTCCGGCTATTGCACCACTGGCTCACAAAGTTGGACAGAATCTTTTCGCCCTTATAATTAATAATTTGACCATAAAATCACCATATTCACCCACCAAACTTTAAAATCTATCGTCTCATTTACCATTTTGAATAAAAAAGTAAAATAATAAACATTTTTCAACACTTCCGCGAATGATCCAATGCCGGTAAGCTCGTCAAAAACCACACAACTAAAACTAGCACGACGCAGAAAAAGTGACAAACTGAAGTTGCGGGTTTATTTTTACTTTTAATTTATTTTGGCAAAGCTTACTACATTGCAAATTGTAATTAAATGATGAAATTAAATCAAATCTAAGAGTACGTGAAAATATAACTAGATTATTGTGGATTTTCATCGTTAAATAATGAATATTGGTTGAGTGTCCGGTTATTGGTACCGTCCGGATTTTGATTCATCACGATATTTAAAAAAACATTCCTCTGAGTATTTTTACACGAATTTTTGAAAAAGCATTTGGTGTAATTTCTCCAGATATTCTTCTCCAGCTATCTTTTCTCAGATAACTTTCTTCACAAACGCGTCAACTACGTGAAATACTTTGAAGTATCAGAAAATTTAAATGATGCAAAACAACCTCTTAGTTTCAATCGTTTCTCTTTTTGTTCTGCACATTCCTTAATGTTTTCTTTTAGTGATTCGTCTAGGAATTCCATTTGTATTTTAATTATAATTTTTTAAATTTAATCAAGCATTTTGACAATAACTCGTTTCCTTGGTGTTCCAGGATATTTTTACAAGGGAAATTTCCTTGAATTTCAGGCAAAGAGTATCATAGTTTGTGCATTTAACTCATTAACTCCCAGTGATCTATTTCGAGATCAATTACTTTTATGAATACAGTTATTTTTCTAGACAAAATTGATGGATGCACGCTAGAGTGGAGTAGTTCCCTATTTCGCCATACGTGATAACTGGAATGTCTCCACACTTTGAAAAGTTTTGTGTGTTTTAGCAGTAAGATATAGGATATATCTTAATGTTAAAACATTCAAAAGATTAAAAATGTGATAGTCATCGAAATTTCATATATGGCCATAACTGGTACACTCTCCCTATATGGGTTATATTTTCATAATCAGTACATTCCATAAGGGAAATTTGGATTTTTTACACTATTTAGCTCATTTCATATTAAAACCCATGAAAATCCCGTTTATCACCAATAGAATATTTTAGAACCTTCTGATTATGAAAATATAGTTAATAAAAAACCAAAAAAATACTGTGATTTTATTTTTTTTATTTCATTTAATTCCCCTAGACTGAGAAAGCCACTAATCAAAGTTAACATCCTTCCAGTCGAGTATCCCGGATAAAAATTACATTTTTTGCTGTTTTGTGAGCAGCTCTTGTCGGCATCGCTACGCTCGTTGTATGTCACGAGAAGAGAGGTTTTTTGCATATCAGAAAATCCTCATAAATTGTAGAATGGATCCTGGAAGCCAATGCAGATTCTGCGATTTCAGTGTGAATTCTGATATATCAGAATGGATCTTAGGATTACAATGCGACTGCTAGTTTTTCAGTGTGAATACTTTGATTCCAATGTATATCCTGGTCTGTAGTGTGGATTGCACACTAGTGTGGACCCTGGGATTGTAGTAAGGATCGCAGAATTGCAGTGTCGACCCTGGAAATTCAGTGTGGATCCTGTGATTCCATTGTGAATCCTGGGTCCCCGATGTGGATACTGGTACTGCATTGAGGACCTTTTGGGAGTTTGAATCCTGGGAATGTAATGCGGATCACAGAATTCCAGTGCATAACTTGGGATTCCATTGTAGATTCTAGGGGTCTAGTGTAAATTCTGGAACTCCAGTGTGAATCCTGGAACTCCATGTGAATTCTGGTATTTCAGTGTTGATCTTTTGATTACAGTGTGGATCTTGGGTTTGTAATATGGAATATGGATCGTGAAATTTGAGTGAAAGTTCTAGGATTGTAGTGTGCATCACAGGATTTCAATATGGATCATGGGATACCAGATATTTCAGTGTGGATCTCCTTGTTCCAGTAAAAATCCTGCTACAGTTGTGTAGATCGTAGGATTTCAGAGTGAATGTGGATCGTAAGGTGACAGTGTAAATCATGGTATTCCAGTGTGCATCCTTGAATTCCAGTATGGATCCTAAAATTCCAGTGTAGATTCTGCTATTCCAGTGTGAATCCACTTGTTTCAGAGTAAAAGCTGATATTCCTGTGTGGATCCTTTTATTTCAGTATGGACCCTGGGAATCCAGTGTGGATTCTCGTGTTTCTGTGTGAATCCTGTTATTCTAGAGTGGATCCTAGGGTGTTAATTTTGATAGTGGAATCTTAATTTTGATCCTGGGATTTCATGGTGGATTCTGGGATTTTTGTGAGGAATCAGGGATTCTAGTGTAGATTATGTAGATCCTAGGTTTCAGTGTGTATCCATAGATCCCGGCGTTTATCCTTTAATTTCAGTGTGGAACCCAGGGAGCCAATGTTTTCAGTATGGATGCTGGTGTTCCAGTGTGGATTTTAGGATTAAAGCGTAGATCATGGGACTCAAGTATGGATCCCCGGAATAGAGTATGAGTCATGGGATTTCAAAGTGGATACTGGGACTCCAGTTTGATCCTGGGACTCCAGTGTGGATTTTGATATTTAAGTGAGGATCCTGACTTTATAGTATGAATATTGGAATTCCTGAATTCCGAGTTTTTTGTTACTCCCATTATTCCCGTGTGAATCCTGGGATTCTGGTGTAGATTCTGGTATTTCAATGAGGATCCTGGTATTCCAGTGCAGATATTTGGATTTTCCGCATGAATCCAGGGAATGCAGTATGGATTCTAGCATTCCAGTTAGGATACTAGTATTCCAGTGTGGATGATGGGAATCCAGTGGATTTCAGAGTGAATCTCAGGATTCTTATGTGAATTATGTTACTTCATTGTGTATCCTAGGCTTCTAATTTGGATATTGCGATACCAGTGTGATTTGTTGTATTTAAGTATAGATCCTTGGACTGTACTGTGGACCATCATTTGTTAGTGTGGGTTTTGTGATTCTGGTGTGGATATTGGGATTCCAGTGTGGACCCTGGTATTCCAGTTTGGATCCTGGGATTGTAACATGGATCGTGATTTTCTAGTGTGGAACCTGATATTTCAGTGAGGGTCTTGAGATTTCAGTGCACAGTGTATAATAACTTGGATCAAAATAACTGGAATTTGGTAAATTTCGGAACACTGTAGCTTTTTCCTGAGAATCCAGTATAGATTCTGGGATTCCAGCGAGAATTATAGGAATCTAGTGTGGATTGTGCTACTTCGTTATGGATCCTAGGCTTCTAATTTGGATATTGAGATTCCCGTGTGGTATCCCTTGAAGCAGATACTATATGCTGACAAGAGTTGCTCAATATTCGTCATATCAGCTGATGACTGATGAACTCAAACAACCAATATCACTTGTGAGCTATCAATATCACTTTTTATTGGACAGCCAATAACAGTGATGCGATATCGCACTCTAGATTAAAATCACCTCAGAATGAATAAGCGCTGTCCAAATTACCCAGTGATATCCACAGTCTATCGCCATAAATGCACTAGTGTTAGAGGAGACAACATGAAGTTGATGTGAGATGTGACATAGAACGATAAAAACTGTATCGCAGTCGGCCTATACAAATCAGCAAATTTGAAGCGTTGATAGTGACAGCGAGCAACTCTGATTCTGACTGAATTTAATAATAATAATAAAATCCGTGAAAAGTTATCAAATGAGTTATTAACTAAAAATCGTGAGACGCGTTATTGAATTATCATTTGAATAGTACCTAGTGCTTAGCGTTAAAATCGTGATAATTTTGTGTTGCTTTCGGGTAGCATTAAAAATAATCGTTCTGTGACAACACCGACAATGGTCGAAAGTTGAGTTACCGTTGGATCGATGCCAATGAAAGTATGGTAAACAATGATAGTGAAAAAAGTTGAAAAAAAAAAGAGATCCCCAATTGTTCGAGAGGTGGAGTGAAATTCGCCGTATTTCAATGACAACTATAAAAAGCTATATATAGAATAGGTAGTTCATAAGGAATACATAACATAAATCTTCAGGTATTGAATTATTCATTCAAAGTAATAGCTGAATATCAGTATTTTTTTGCTCCCTCACAAAACGGCATAGACAGCACGCTGCTCTAAGGCTTGTCACCGAACTGGTGTAGTTGAGAAGTACTATAAAGCCTGATTTCCGTAATGTAAAACGTTCCAGAAGAAGATAAGAAGAAGAAGAAGAAAACGAAAAGAAGAAGAAGAGAGTATTTGGAGAAGTTGCGTTCGGGTTACTGGCGTTCTTGGAGAAGATATTCAGGGAACCGCCAAAGGCCAAAAGCTGCACAACCCTGTAAAGACTTCTGTACAGATATTTTTTTCGTTTTGTTTGAGAATTTTTGTGGAGGCCATTGTTAAAATTTTTATGTTGACATTTGTAAAGATTTCTGTAGAGATTGCTGCGAAGAAGTTTGAGAAAACGTCTGGATTTATTCCAGGTGGAATCTGTTGCAGTTATTCCAAATGATTTTTCTGAAGAAGCTCCCGGATATATTGAGTAGAATCAATGTAGAAATGTCTGATTGATAGATGACTGTTGAATTTTGTGAAGAAATAATTCAATTTTTTTTTTCTGACCTTGCCCTCTAACTTTTTTGATAAGATACTTGTTAATGAATCTTCGTGCTATTTTGAAGTGAATGAACAACGACTTTAGTATTACACCGCCTTATTATAGCAACAATTTGCATTCTTTGATAGTTTTGCGCATTTTGATATAGATTCCAAGTGTTTGTTATGAAGAAATTCTAGAAGGAATATCAGGAAATATTTGCCAAGAGTTTTTTTTTTTGAGGAGTCGTCAGTAGAATTAAAAAAAATGTTTTGAATTCTTAAATGATTCTCAATGGAATTAATGCTTGATGTCGTTAATAGGGAAATCATTCCCAAACTTTTTGGACAGACTTATGAAGTGATTCTTAGTGCTTTAAAAAACAATAACTTTGATGGTTTTTCGTAGAAGGGTTTCAACTTCTTTGAAGAACATCTCAAACAAACCCTTGAAAATCTACAGTAACTTCAAGTTGAAAACCTGAGGTATTCCTGACGGATTGTATTGTTTTGTGCAGGATGCGTGCATAATTTCTGAATTCAAGAAAAAAAGGCAGTTTGGAGTGTTTACCAGCGATTGGACAGTCACCAATAGTTTCTTTGAACTTGAATTCTTGAACGTTTTACATTACGGAAATCAGGCTTTATAGTTCTCCTCAACATCACTAGTTCGGTGACAAGCTTTAGAGCAGCGTGCTGTCTATGCCTTTTTGTGAGGGAGCAAAAAATACTGAGAGAAAGGCAACGAAAAATGAGGGAGAAAGATGCGGCACAAAACGCAACAGAGGAAAATTTATTCAAAAAAGAGTGCCATCACAACTTCGTGAGGCCGTGAGTTTTGTTTGGGTGGGTCGTTCAAGAGTTTTATTAGAGTGTGAGTTAATGTGAGCATGACAGGAAGAGAGGGTGCAAGCATACGTGTTGTACATTTTGAGTGCACTTTGTAGAGACACCAAAATACGTCTGATTTCAGTGGTGTTCTAAATAACAATCTTTATTCCAAAACCTCTTATGTCACTCCCAACATCCATGGCCTACTCTTAACAGTACGATACTACATCTCTCCTTTTTTCTATAATTTTAAAATAATTAAATCTAATGTATAAACCTGCAATAATAAACTAGAGAATAAGGTGAACTTTTTTTTTCTTTGATATAAAAATGGATGTTTCATGGTTCGGCCGTATTGAGCAAATCATCCACGAGGTCTTCATTCTTGTACTGTTGTTGTCTATGCTGTTATAAGTATCCCGCCACACGATCTCTTGTCTCTAAATAAAAGGAAATCAATTAGTAAAAACATATCAACATTATTTACAGTATCGATATGTCATCATTTATACTTAGCTTCATTCAGATACCTCTCTCTCCTCTTTAAACGCTAAATGATGTGCCCTTTTTTCCAAATCATTACCGATTGTTCTTTTGATTCCATTGAAATAAACGCTTTTCTTGCCCATTTTTCATTCTTGAAAATCGTTTGTCGTATAACAGTATTTTCCAAAATTTCTTCAAATATATCATGCCGCACCTAAACTACGAGAAATGTATAAAAAAAATATAAAATTAAAGTTCAAACGCATTTTATGTGAAGTTCCCTTTTGCATAAGGGGCAAGGATCAAATTTAATACCAATGAAATCTAGTTGTGAGTTTGACTACCAGTTATCCTACAACTGGATTTTTTTTTATAGAATGGAAAATTTAGATGTATTTATCGTACATTTAATATGTCATGAACAACAGGAAAGCCAGAAGGACTGAGATGAATCTCCTGCATCTGGTCTGCAGACTGAAACTTTTTATTTCCTTTGCATAACTTTACAAATTTCAATTTTTTTCCAAGAAATTGACCAAATGATACGACTTCAAGTTCTTTTCCGGAAATGGACCAGAATTATTTAATCCTCTTCATTTCTTAAGGAGAAGTAGACCAGAATCATTGAAAATGTTCTCTTTACTCCCTGCTAGTTGACTAATAGTGAATTGGAAATTAGGTATTATTCTTTTTATATATTATTATGACTATTTCGAATCGCTCCACCTCTATGTTTCTTTCACAAAAACCGACCAGGATTTTTTTCCTCTTCGTTTCATATGGAGAAGTTTTCCATGTTCTCTCAGACATTTTTTTTTTTTTCAAGAAACGGACCGGATGATATGTGTTATTCCTACCATATAGTTTTAACAGGACCGAATTTTCACATTCTCCCTACGTTCTTTTTTCAGAAATGGACCAGGATTATCTCTTCCTCATCATTTCTTATGGAGAAGTAGACCAGAATCATTCAAAATGTTCTCTTTACTCTCTACATATTGACAAAGAGCGGGCCGGACGATTTATGTTATTCCTTCATTTCTTTCTAGAAATGGACCGAATTTTCATAAACTCCCTACGTTCTTGTTACAGAAACGGACCAGGTTTTCTATCCTCTTCGTTTCTTTTGGAGAAGTAGACCGGAATTACTTTTAGTATTCCCTTTACTCTCTACTATATATTAACAATCTGGAAATCCTTCCATTTTACACTAGGAATGGACAGAATTGTTTCATCTGCCTGTCTCTCATTTGCAGATACTAACAAGAGCTCTGGTACCTTTGTAGACCGCGATTACTTTACGAGTTCTTTTCATCTATATTTGATTCATTATCATTTTCAATCGTTATTCGCATCTGTACTAGCTTCAAGTTATTTTTTAAAAACGATTAACATATCTTTTATCTTTTAGTTGTTTTCTTCTTTAGCTTGGTATTAACATACTTTTTAACACCTATTTTCAAATTAAATTTCAATCTTTGGAATCCTGCTTCAAAATTAAAATACAATTAAAATTTCTGCATATGCTAACAATTAAATATATTGTCTATTAGTGCATTGAAAATTGAGCATCTGATCTATAAAACACAAATCATAGGAAGTTTTGTACCAATCAAAGTTTTAAATGGGAAGAACCATATGATAGTAACGTCAAAACAATATATATGACAATTATTAATTATCAAGAATCATAGGAAATTTTTACCGACTTAGGCTAAAAACTTTTGACTGGAGTGGGAATCGAACTCAAATGCCTTAGCAGCAATACTACGCCTCGAAGACTAAAATGTCACAAGTTAAAATATGAATGAAAAACTCACATGATCTCACTCAAAATTTAATTTAATGTTTTGATTGCTCTATCCTTTCTAGTTTTTAAAACTATGCGGTAATATACTATTATGGTAGATTTCTTAAAATTAATTTAATATTCAAATAAGAAATTTTTGTTATATCAACTCTCCGAATCATCATAAATATTGAAAGCATGTCAATGCTAATAGTATAACAGAAATAAACGCACCATTACAATTTTTTTCATTTCTATACTTACGACAAATTTCTATAAGCTAAGTCTTGTTCATTTGTTTTTCATTCTTAGTTTTCAATGTAATTATGTGTTTTTCGAAAGATAATCTTTTTATTATTGAATACACAGCAGTTGACAATCATAATATGAATTTCCTAAATTCAAATTGACACAAAAACGCTATATTTACAATCCGTTCAACAAACCAATGCTTATTTATTTATTACTGTGTTTATACAGCATTGTATGTATCTTTATAAGAAATACTCTACTCAGGCTACCTAAATTCAGACCTGTAGTGCTAGTGCTATACATTTTAAAATGTTTGGATATTGTTTCATTCACTAAGCAGTGTGTATCCTACATGTGATGAAAAATAATGTATTCAATGTTGGAAATACGGCTTCACTATCCTTCACTAAGAGCCGTAAAATGATTGCAATTACAGTTATGTAAAATTTTAATATACGAGTAGTATCTGTTATTTACTGTTATTTTGCACTTTCATATTAAAATCATGAAAAGCTCGCTATTTTTATTTATGGACTCATTAAAATGTTCTCTCAATAAGTATCAACTAGAGTTCAATGCGTTTAATCGTTTCATTCCAATTGATTCCCGTTTATTTGTATGGGCCGGAACATGGTTGTCACTAGTCTTAATTTTAAAGTGCCCATTGAATGACTTTTAACGGAAGCTTTAATTGTTTTTTTTTTCTTTTTTTTTCTTTTTGAATTATATAGAGCATTGAAGCAATCTAAATAACGTCCTTTTCTGACAGTTCAGTGTATTTTTTTTTTTAGAGTTTTAGAATTTTGCAAAAATAAAATGCAATTAGTTATTCCGGTTGAAAAACAAATTTTCAGGCCTGCCATGTTGTATTCTGTATCAATATGGACTAGCTGTTGTAATACCACATTATTGATAATATTCAATATCCACTTGCAAACAATCTTTCAATAACCATTTTATAGTACAATCAATTGAAAACCAATTTTGAGAATTCTTCGTCAAACTAAATCTTTGCAAACAATTCCTATGAACACGCTACCTTCACGTCGTCATCTTGCAGTGTATAACCAAAGTATTTTCATATTTACCAATCGTGTCCTTCATCCAACTTGGTTAATGTCTGGTGCGCCTTTCCGGTACTGTGAAAGATTTCAATCTGACTCCACGTTGCATTTGTTTCCGGCTTTCATGTCTCCATAACTTCTACCCAAATATTCAATACAGAGTCTTAACAGGGTAGATCTAACTGTTCTTTTCCTCCTTTTTTTTACAATTTTACTCTCGTCGCCAATGTAGAGACACCAAAATACGTCTGATTTCAGTGGTGTTCTAAATAACAATCTTTATTCCAAAACCTCTTATGTCACTCCCAACATCCATGGCCTACTCTTAACAGTACGATACTACACACTTCTAATAAAAACTTTGAAATCGATTCATTTTTGCATTGCAGAGGAGTTCCTATCATGCCTGACGGAAATTGAATTAAACTGCATTTAAGACTTCACTTTACTCATTGTGACAAAATTTTTGAAGGTGTCGAAAATCATTGTTTTGCAAGAAATTATATGATATCTGGCTCTTGAGAACTTTAATTAAAATTTCATGGAATTGGGTTGAGCGAGCACCAACTAATATTAAACTTGCAGCGTTAGCCATTAGGCTAAATGGTGTCCCAGAAAGCATGGGCACAACATTACCATACTGCCATCTCATGATAAATCTGATTTTCACTCATTTTATTCTTGCGCAATTTTGAGCGATTTTCTGCTATCTGTTTGTTGATGGTGTTAAATTTCTAGAGGCTTTGCACATATCACGTTATTTTTTAGCGAAAATATAAAAAATATATTAATTATTTACGATATGATAAGTTATTAGACTATAAATTATTTAAATGGAATAAATTTGAATAAGATCTGAAATTCCGATTTTAGCTGTGGTTTATTTAAAAAAAAGTCATTAAATTTATATTCAAACATGTAAAAATCTAAAATTTGTGTTCCCTATCCAAAAGCAAAGATATTCAACATGAGTGAATCTGATACGAATTATTTTTATTTATATTCAAAACATCCGAAAAGCTATGATTTTGAAAAGTTATCTTATGTGGAGAGAAAAACAAGTGATTTTTCAGAATTTTACAATTTTGTCATATTTTTTTCTAGCAAAGCCAAATAAAATTTAAAAAGAAAACTCTTATGGAACATATAAAATGCAATATACTTTAACTCGTTATATTGAAGGATTCTTGTTAAGTTACAACAAAACTCAAAAGTAGGGTCTGAGCTGGCTAGTAAAGAATAAATTTTGTAAAATAAAAAATTTCAATTTGAAAGGTTATGTGATCGTACAAAATTTTCACGGGCAGCAATTTAAACGCCCCAAGAAAAAGAACAAAAATATTAAAATACTTATTTGTTTGAAAAATATTATGATTCTCGTTATCAAAGTCGTGCCCATACTTTCTGGGACGCCACTAGTAATTGAATGATGTACAAACATAAGAAAAAAAGGTAAGGCATGACTCCTTCATATTGAAGAAGATCTATTGATAATATTTGATCTCTTGACTTGACAATCATCTTTTTTACGACGAGTATACAGGACGTTGAAAGACGTTACATCCCATGGGCATTTAGTTACATTCTCTCCTAAGTATGAGCGGTGTCGTCCCGGATCCGAATGTGGTTCCCATTGTCGTTTCCCAGTCTGCAAAATTTGTCATTCGACCATCCCAATATCCATAATTGATGTTGGATGTGGAAAACACAGTTCACCTCGTTTTTGTGTGCCATCACCGACGACATGTGCACTGCACACACATACACACACATACTCACACGCAAACACATCCACGAACTCGTCGACTCATCGACATTAAAGAACTATTTTATGGCTCTCGTGATTGTAGACAATTTTATCGGGCTAGCCGGTTGTTGTCATTCGATGCAAACTATGTGTATTTAGGACACCCTCCGGTCCGTCGTCTTTCGTAGTTGTCGTCGTCATCGCTTGAACGAACAAGTAACGTAACAACAGTTTGGGACGGTTTTTGCTTGGCAGTCAAATTAACAAACATTTAAAGAAAGGGGACCCGTTGTATTTTATCGACAAGTAGCCAATAAAATAATTTGACATAAGCAGTGTTTTCAATATTTTAAGCAATAAAAAACCAAAACCGTACTGAAAAATTTGTTGTACAGATTAATTGGTGTACATTTGGAACTAGCAATACAAATCAATCGATAATATTTTTCAAAATTGTAACTGACTTGGAGGTTTATGTGGAGTTTCCTGGAGGAACTTCAGTGGTTGTAAGAAATTATCTGTAGATCTTTGTGAGATTTCTGAAGAGACCTCTGTGATGATCCCTGAAAAGACTATTTTAAAACAATTGTAGATAAACATGTTTAGAGCAGCTCTGGAGATATTTATAGGGACATCCATGGAGAATTTTTAGAGAGATCTACAGGATTTTTTGAGACATTGCATCTGTGGGGACTCTTATGAAGATCATTGTGTATGGTTGTTCTGGAGGCATTCGTTGAGATAAAAGTACAGTGGAAACTTTTGTGAAGTCTTTTTCAGAAATTCATGTGGAAACTCCTTTAGAGATATCTGTTGGGAATCTTGTGAAGATTATTTTGTACACTTCTCCTTTGCGCTCGTACTGGAGTTCCTCATGGAGTCTTCTGTGGAGATCAGATGAAGACTATTGTTAAAACCATCATGGAGGTCATTCTGAAAACCCTAATGACGAATCCTGCAGCATTCCTACTTTAGAGGAGAATCTCTTGGACTCCAACTAAGATTTAGGGTTCTGCGAAAAATATTTGCAGAAATCATTCGAGGATTGTTGGGAATCCGAATCGGATATTTGTTTGTTATAACTACTAGTTATGTCCACATAAAATAGTACAATAAGGTTGTACGATGGATCACAAAAGAAATCTCTCAAATGAAAATAATCAAAAACTATATCTCGATGTGAATATTGGCCGTTTTTGGACAATTATCCTTTTCCTAGGACATGATATTATTTTTCCCCGTTTTTGCTTCGGGGCTCCTTTCGCCAACTGAGCTAAAGCCAAAGAGATGTCTGGACCATAAAAACGTCTCCGGTTTATATTATGACGTTCGGGTTCGAGCTCCCACCATGGCCGGAACCTGTTCAACTCAAACGATGTCAATGGCTTTCTCCGGATGAGTTTTACAACCCAACGCCCCAACAACAACGACGACGACGATGACTTCGACAACCACCGGGGTGGAGTGGGGTGAACCGATGGACTTTTGATCCCTAATCCGGCATTAGCTCACTGATGATAGCGTGTAATTATTTGCTACGAGAAACGGCTAATGCCTCAGTGGGCCGGATAGGCAGGGATAGGCAGCTTGTCCTGTGAATCCCATGTTTATGAACTCTCGGATGGGTTTGCTTAAGCACAGGCTTTATAAACCTGTATTTGAGCAAGGAGCTTTACTGTATCGACGCATCAGATTACAAAAACGAAGTTTGGAGTTGACTGGTGAAACGACACAAGTATGGTTTTGTGTTGGATACGTTGCGTTTACCTTTACCATGAGTACACTCTCCAGTAGAATACTCCATGAAATTGATACGATCTATACAAGCGATACAAGGAGCAGCATGGTTCTTTCGGAATGAAAAAGAGGACCGAAAATTGATCGTTGGTCGAGATGTTTACTTTAGAATTGTGATACTAGCCTTTTTAGTACATGAACTGTTGTACAATATTCAGAACAATCTTGAGACCTTCCTCAACCTTGGGGTAAAATCCGTGGTTAGAAAACAAAGACAAACTGCAGGTGTATGATTTAATTCTCGGTAGTTCAGGATTTTTACGGGTTGGACATTTTCGAGAAGGTTAACATAAACTATACAATATAAAATACATAAATTGCATACAATATAAAGTCGGTGGTCAGCCAGACCGGACTAGATGAAAGTTTAGCCTTCTAAAAAATACACTTACCAGTGCGCATCGTACCTTCGTGCTATGCGTACACGAATTCTCTCTACTTTTGGAAAATTTTCTCTAAAAACTGCCTAAAGCAATAAAACAATACTTTTCAGTGCTACAGAAACAGTACTTTTCAGTGCTGAAATTAAAAACGGTACTTTTCAGTGATACTAAGACAGTACTTTTCAGTACTATTGATCCCTTTACGATCCTTGTTTGGACACGTGCCTTCGACTTTTCATTGGACCCGTTGGCGAAAGCAAGCGGTGGTAATCCTTCTTGGACACCGTCTTGGAAAAAAAAACCTCTCAGGAGGTCACGTCTTCTTTCGTTTTTTCCCTGAACATGGTTGCAACTACAAACAAAAGGAAGGGTGAATCTCTGAATTCACAACTTCCTTCCAAAAAAAGGGATTTAAAACTGTCACTACACGTGGCAAGAATGGAAGAAAGGACGTTTCTCTGGAATGCGAACTTTCTTCCAAGGGTGAAATGAATAATGTTGATAATTGTACCGAAATGAGCAATCAGTTCGATGCTCTAGACAAATTTTCCGAACACCAAATCGAAGCAGGCTCTTTGATTCAAGTGAGGAAGCAAAGAGTGCCACCTATCGTAATCAGTTGTTCCGAATTTGGAGGATTTAGGCAGGAGATCTTGAACTCCATTAGCGGAAGAAAGCTTTCCTTCCAAATCGCAAAGAAAGGAGACTGTCGCGTTTTGCCAAAAACTCGTAAAGATCGCGAACTTCTTCTCAAACATCTTGAAGAGAAGAAGCACATTTTTTTTACTTATGACGACAAAACTGAACGTTTGTTCAAAGTCGTCTTGAAAGGTCTCTCAAATGACTATAAGTCACCTGAAGAGATCAAAAATGGAATAAACGATTCATTTGGATTTCCCCAGTCCAAGTAATCATTATGAAAGGGCTTTCTCAAGAATATTATTTAGTTCACTTTATCAAAAAAGAACTAAATAATATTAAAGCTTTACAAAAAGCAAAACTTTTGCTCGATGCCCGTGTGACATGGGAACATTTTCTGAAAAAAATTTCAATAAACTCATTTAAGGATGGCATCAAATTGTTTTCGAGTCATGGCCCTTCTTCAAGATTTTTGGCTCTGCAATGGATAAATACCGCCTGAGCCTTTAGATTTATATTTTATTATTATTACCATTTTGTATTGTAATTTTGAAAAGACAAAGAGGTTTTGTGCCTTTTTGAGAAGAATTTCATAAGGAAATCACTCAAAGGGGTTTTTCCCTCTTTCAAAATTTTTAGTTAAAAAATAAAATAAATAAATACAATTTCAGAAACCTGGAGGAAATTACCAGAACCTCACTCAGTGCCGTCGGTGCCAAAAGTGGGATCATGGTACAACAAATTGCCGCATGGATGCTTAATGCATGATTTGCGGAGGCTCTTTTCACGCGAAGGACGTCTGTCCAGTGAAGGAAGATATCAAGTTTATATGCTCGAATTTCGGGGGCAATCATAAGTCCAATCATAATCATGCTCATTCACAAACTAATTTTAATCCGTCGGGTTGCCATTTGAATCTCTAATTTCGAATGTATCTACCCAAGGAAAATCCTGGATGTATTTAGCAGTTATTACTAAAACATATTTAAAACCTGTATCCAAACTTAAAAAAGATCCTAACTTTTTTGTGTATCGTAATGATCGAATTGATGGGGCATGTGGGGGATTTGCAATCATCATTCATAGGCGTACAAAATATCAACTGTTCTCGTAATTTGAAACTATAGTTTTTGAAACTTTAGGTGTTTCTGTTGAAACACAGTTTGGTAAATATACTTTCATAGCTGCCTATTTGCCTTTTCAATGCTCTGGACAGAAAGTTAATTTGCTCCAAACTGACTTGCGAAAATTGACTCGCAATAAGTCGATTTTTTTTTGCCATTGATGACTTTAATGCCAAACATCGGTCGTGAAATAATTCTCAAAGTAATTCCAGGATTTTTCTCAATTCAATACCCTGATAGCCCTACATGTTTTTCCTCTTCTAGCAATCAATCGACGATTGATTTGGTCCTAACCAAATCTAGTCATCTTTGTAGCAAGCTGATTACTCATGCTGATTTTGATTCTGATCATGTCCCTGTTACATTTCAAATATCCCAGGAAGCGATTCTCAAACCTATCAGCTCCACTTTCAGGCAGGATTTGCAGAAAGAAATCAAAAAACGTTTTTCATAATAAAGAAACAACAATTTTGAAAATCAAATTTCTCAATTGGACCCTGGCTCTAAGCCCTTTTGGAAATTATCTATAATTCCGAAAAAAAAAACTCAAAAGCCAATATCGGCATTGAAAGAGGAAAACAAATTATTACTAACTAATTGCGAAAAAGCTCAAAAACTTGCTATGCAGTTTGAAAGTGCGCACAATTTTAGTTTAGGACTTACTAGTCCAATTGAAAATCAAGTTACTCAGGACTTCGAAAATATTCTCAATCAAGAGAACGTTTTCGAAAATGCCTGTGAGACTGATTTGGAAGAAGTGAGAACTATTATTAAAAAAATTCAAAAATATGAAAGCTCCTGGAGATGATGGAATTTTCTACATCCTCTTCAAGAAACTTCTAGAAAGTAGCTTATCATTCTTCGTTTATCTATTTAACAAATGTTTTCAATTAGCATATTTTCCTGACAAATGAAAAAATGCTAAGGTTGTTCCAATTTAAAACCAGGCAAAAATCCTGCAGAAGCTTCTAGCTATTGTCCAATCAGTTTGCTTTCCTCCATCAGTAAACTTTTTGAAAAGGTTATTTTGAAAAGATTGATGGTCCACATTAAGAAAATTCTATTTTTGCCAATGATTAGTTTGGATTCCACCATGGACATTCGACAACTCATCAGCTTTTATGTGCAACAAATATGATCCGTTCCAACAAATCTGAAAGCTATTCTACTGGTCTTGCTCTTCTACACTTAGAAAAAGCATTCGACAGTGTTTGGCATGAAGGTTTGATGAAAGAACTTTAATTTTCCAACATACATTGTTAGAATAATTCAAAGTTATCTGTCAAATCGTACACTTCAGGTTAATTATCAGAACTCCAGGTCTGAAAGACTTCCTGTAAGAGCTGGTGTTCCTCAAGGCAGCATTTTGGGACCAGGGCAGCATTTTTACCTCAGGGATGTCAAAAATCGTTGTTGGCGGATGACACAGGCCTCTCCGCCAACGGACGAAGTCTGCGTGTAGTCTGTAGTCGATTGCAAAAAAAGTTTGGATATACAGTATGGCCCATAAAAAAATGCGAAAATGGTCATATCATGTTTTATGGAAGTTTTTACATAGAAAATGTGAATGAAACATAAATATTTTTCATTACTTCCATTATTTAATCAATTTAGACTCAGTTTTTCGCTTTGGATATGATTTTTATCTGTTACTTTCACCTTACCAGAGAGTATTTGGAAGCATACCTTTGAATTTTATCATGCGGATGTCGAGTTCAATATCTGTGTGATGGAAGCTTCTAAAACATCAACGATGGCGTGGGATTCATCACAGGCCTTGTCTCCAGCATACGCCAATATCAAATGATAGAATTGGTCCATACCTGGGTAATTGGAGACTTCAACATATTTTAGAAAAAAACGGCTCATTTTGGAGAGCTTTGATTGAACCTTCATATAAGTGTGATAAGCAGCTCCGTTTTGCTCAAAACCTTTGAGCTAGTATTGATATAAGTTGTAACTAACCGATGAAACAAATTTCATCCTCAAAAATCTGTTATAGGTCTCCGTATTTATTTTTTATTCAACCTTAACAAAAAATAAAGGCATATCAAACCTATAAGACGCAAATGTCCTCAAATATGACCCTGGAGAAATATTTTTTATTGTGATCATGAAAAACACGATCTCTAAGAACTCCTCCATCCTCTGATAGCGAACAAACTAAAATTTTCAACAAAAAAGTGTAATTTTTGAAGGTGGAAAGTTTACCACCAGAGTATACGACAATCAGACGCTGTTTCTAGCTTTGGGCGGACAAAACCTTTGAACTTATTTGCTTTATTACATTATTTAGGACAGTAAAATATGCCAAAAATTGTCCTGGATAGCGAAGTTGTGTCAGAATACACTACAATAATCAGAATTTACATTCACTATGAAAATAACGCTTGTGGATGCTATATTCACGTTCAAACAATTTTCGCATTTTTTTATGGGCCGATTCTACCCCATTACCCCGAATGCCATTTCCCCGATTGCCATCTCCCCGAATTCCATTACCCCGAATGTACCATTACCCCGAATTCCATCACCCCGAATGCAATTTCCCCGAATTTAGAATTATCATGACATGATGATATTGATGACATTTCCCCGCGATATTGGAATTCGGGGTAATGTCATTCGGGGTGATGAGACGTTCGGGGTTTTGGAATTCAGGGTAATGGCGTTCAGGTTAATGGCATTCGGGGTAATGGGGTAGAATCTTCCCACATAAACCAAAAGCTCTTTATTTAAAACCTTCAAGTAGACATTTTGTCTACGATGCGAAGGATTCCAATAAATTGATCAGATGAAGTTAAGTATCTAGGGCTCATGCTATATAAGAATTTAACTTTCAAAAATTACATTGAGGGCATTCAAGCCAAATGTAACAAAAAATGTAAAATGTCTCTATCCCCTTATTAATAGAAAATCAAAACTTTGTCTGAAGAACAAGCTTTTGATATTCAAGCAAAGTTTCTGGCCAGCCACATTGTATGCTGTACCAATATTGAATAGCAGTTGTAATACCAGGAAGTAAGCTCTGCAGAGAATTCAAAATAAAATTTTGAAAATGATTCTGAAGCTTTCTCCCTGAAATAGTACCAATGAGTTACATAGAATATCCAAACAGTGGAACAAATGTCAAATAAAAGAATTATTAATTTCAGGCATAAATCGTTACAATCTTCTTTTGCCACGATTAATGCGTAAAAACGTTATTTCTGCTAGTAATCTTAGGAGTCTGCTCATCCCATATAGATACAGATCGGTATCCTGAAAATTTCGCTACTTTTCTAAGAAGTTCCTTAGGAATCTCCAGAAATCTGTTTATAATCCGAAAGATTTTAGGACCTGCTGAGAATTTTTATATTCCTGCTGGGACTCCATTTATTACTATAAAATCAAATGCAATATGTAAGATTTGCCTCTCACTGTTTTGACATAAATTCCTCTCACCAAAATCACCAATGGTGATTGATGTTTCCTGTACGAATATTTCTTCTACTGTGGTCTTATCCGATCCAGTCAAGCCGCAAAGGGTCGATATTGTTATCAGTGCTCAGCTTTTCTTCAGCCTTCTGCGAGAAGGTCAACTATCTATCGTGGACGGTTCTCCAACAAATCAGCCAATTCTCCAGCGTACCGTGCTCAGCTGGATAGTTAGAGGTCCTGTAAGCATCCATGATCAAACCCGAGGCTTTGAAAGAGTCACTCTGCTGTGCATCACTGATGATCTCTACAAGGAATTGTCTCATTTCTGGGAAATCTAGAGTTCTCCCAACAGTCGTGGCCATTCCAAGAAGGAAATAGCCTGCGGAAGGTACTTCTCAGCATTCTCCACCCGTGATGAATCAGGCTCATTCATTGTGCGGCTACAGAAGAAGGAAGGTGTCTTGAGTCAACTTGGCGACTCCAATACTGGCGCTCCCCGTCGATTCCACTGGATGCAGCGTCGGCTGGCTAAGAATCTAGAGCTGAATGTTCAATACACTGCCTTCATGGCTGAGTACGTCGCACTTGGCGACTCCCTCAGCGGTTCCGATTCAGTAGACGATGCTGTACAGTTGTGCTCCGGCGTGCAACATATTTTGATATCCACAGGGGTCAAACTTCAAAAATGGTCATCCAACTCACCTGAAGTGCTGGCGTATATTCCGGACAACCTGAAGGACAAACGTTCGATTGTGGCAGTCGACGACATCCAAGGATCTGTCAGCACACTCGGCCTTCTGTGGCATCCTGAATCGGATTCCTTCCGGTTTAACATTCCGGCGTTTTCCATCGATCTCTCCATCCCCATGCGAATCGTGGTGTCAGAGATGTCCAAACTATTCGATCCATTGGGCATACTCGGGCCAGTAATCATCAAGGCGAAAATCTTCGTCCGGCAACTCTGGAAGGCAAATTTAGACTGGGATGATTCGCTTCCCAGAACTTTAAGCGCCAATTGGGAAGTCTACCGGCTTGAATTAGCAAGTCTCGGTTCACTATCCGTCCCTCGCCTAGGGAAGGCGCAAGCATGCAACTGCATGGATTTTGCGATGCCTCCCAACACGATTATAATGGTGCACTAACGGTGTCATCCCGTCTCCTTACCGCCAAATCCCGATTATCTCCTAAACAAATACTCTCAATCTCTCGCCTAGAGCTTTGCTCTGCTGTCCTGTTAAGCAAACTTTTCCAAACCATCGCAGCGAGCCTCAACTTCACCACTAACGCATATTTGTGGTCTGATTCCTCCATCAAACTCTCCACTGGTTGTACATCTCCAAGGTACTCATACTTGCGAGCTCAACAATGCCACTCTGTGGTGGAAGGGCCCACCTTGGTTAGCATCCGATGCGTGAGGTCTTCGAAATGCGACCTACTACACTTGCAGCAGTCAATCGTTCAGTTGAGGACCCCGATCACGCTCTGTTCAACCGCTTCTCGTCGCTGGTGAGACTCATTCGTATAGCTGCTTATTGCCGCCGTTTCGTACGGCACTGTCGGACCAAGATTATTGGAACAGACCTGCAAGTCACACCGTTTCTCACCGCCGATGAACTCCAGCAAACACTAATCGGCCTTGTGAAGGTCGTACAAGAGGACTGCTTCAGACACGAAATCGATACGATCCGGACTGGAAAGCAAGCGGATCTCAAGAAATCACCTCTCAAAACCTTGAATCCATTCATCCAGGATGGTCTACACCGTGTCGGTGGCCGGATGAACCACTCATCTTACTCGTTCACCCGCAAGCATACAATTCTTCTGCCAGAAAAGCACCCCTTGAAGTCACTGCTCATCGAATCGGTGCACAAGCAACTACTCCACGTTGGCCCTCTTGCGATGATCGCACATATCCATGAGCAATTTTGACCTCTGTATCTCCCTAAACTGGCACGGCGGTGTGTCCTGCTTACGCTGCTATCGTGTCCGATACTTGTCGGAACACCGGCAAATGGGTCAACTTCCGAAGGTTCGAGTCACTCCGGCTCATGCGTTCCTCAACACCGGCGTCGATTATTGCGAACCTGTCTGGCTGAAAGTCCCAGTACTCCGAACAAAACCAGTTCCACCGATCAGAGCATAAGTCGCTGTCTTCATCTGCATGGTCACGAAGGCCGTACATCTCGAGCTGGTCAGCGATCTCAGCACCGACACCTTCATCGTTGCGTTGGAAAGATTCGACAACGTCACTAACTTCAAGGGCGCTGCGCTGACTGGGAGCTGCGCGATCTCTGCAAGCATCTCAACAACCAACAGCATCAACAGAAGGTAGCGTCGTTCTGTGCTGAGTCCGCCATTCAGTTCAAGTTCATTCCGCTAATGCACTAACGTTCGGTGGCCTCTGGGAGGCCGCTGTCAAATCCATGAAGTACCACTTCCGAAGAGCCGTTAGCCTGGGAACCCTGTCAAGCGAAGCAATGATTACCGTCCTGTGCGAAATCTAAAGCTGCCTCAATTCGCGGCCGTTGACCACCATCTCCGAGGATCCAAGCGACCTGGACATCCTCACTCCGGGGAACTTCCTGGTTGGGTCTGCGCTGCAATTGATTCCGGAGCCTGACCTCTCCGAAGTTCCCAGCAACCGGCTTTCGCTTTGGCAAGCGATGCAACGAAGGGCCTAGATGTTTTGGAAGGTCTTGTCGACAGACTACCTCCACCAACTGCAACAGCGTACGAAGCACTTCTTCTGGCACCCGAACGTCTTGGTCGGCAGGCTGGTACTCCTGAAGGACGATGACCTGCCGCCGCTCAAATGGAACGTAGGTCGTATCGCATCGGTACACCCCGGCGTGGATGGACTGGTCCGCGTAGTGAAGGTCAGACTTGCATCTGGCGCAGTCTTCGACCGGCCTATCGTGAAGGTCTGTCTGCTTTCCATCAACGATGATGCTCGTTTCGCTTCACTTCTGGCGAAGTGCTCAGCATCCAGAGCAACAGCGCAGCAACCGCTGCCAACCTTAGACTTTAAAATCATTGAATTGTTAGATTATGGTGTACTCGTGAACTATTCTGAATTCAAATGAGATGATTTCATGATGACCGGTTTGTTGCGTCCACCGCAATAGAATACGCGACAAAACCCCAACAGATTTTGTTAACAGTACACTTTGCTCATCTAGACACTCCACACTATCACCCGTGCTTAATTTCACCAAAGAGAACCCTACATCATCCCGCCGATCGTTGAATCGCACTCGATCAGATCGCACGCACAGTATTGCAGTTACTTTCGCACTTCCACCCCACCTGGTTACACGCCGTTGTTAAAATGGGACGAAGTGCAGTTCAGTTTTCCACCGACCGAAAAAACCCACAGTGCAGTGTTCCCCCATTGAACCAGTGATCTATCCTGGATGATGCGTTCCGCTACTGTAGGCGAAAAGACCTGTTGAAGAGGCTTCCCTTGCGTGGATACAGCTATATAAGTGATGTGGGAACATGAGTTATATTTCTTCAAAGCCTCAACGGTATCAAAACGTCACATAGCAAAAATACAACAAGTCATAATCCTATTTACTTCAGAAAATGTTTGCTAATCGTCTTGTTGTTCGCCAAGACTAACAAACTAATTTTTGAACAAGTTTAAAGTCAGCCGACCGAAATCTCTTCTGCCCTTTACCATGAACTTAAAGAACCGTATAATTTCCTCCACATGATTACCCAGCAGGGACGCAATTACAGCTACGAGTACATCCCTTTCCACTTCCATGCTCCCATTCCGGTAAGATAATCCTCCTAAGCTTTCGACAGTCGACAAAATCTGGAAAATACTTACCACTTGTGCTCTAGTAAATGTTCCTGCTGCTGCCAAAGGTCAAATCAAAGTTCACAATCTGTAATTAGAAAAGGGCGAGATACAGGAGAAGCGTTAGTGAAGGGGGAAAATATTATCATGCGCTGAGAAAAGGTAATTTGAAATAAAGAAAAATTGAACATCTGCATTCAATAAAATAAATATTTTTCAAAAAAAATATATATAATTTTTTAAAGTATTGGAAATTTTTCGGAGAAAAATTAAATATATCATTTGAAATATTGGAAGCCGATATCAATATTTATAGTTCTTACTGACATTTTTTATTTGTAATGTTCCCTTTTTGTTTTTCCATTGACGTTTTTTTTATTTCTGAGTAAGATATTTTAAACTTTCAATTGATGTTTTTATAAAATATAATAAATTGTATTTATAAATTTTATAACATTTTGATAAAATTTATCGTTTGCTTGATAAAAACATTTTTTCAGCTTTTCTTTCTTGTATTGCTTGAACTATTTTATTAACTCCTTTTAGAAAAAAACACAGAGTTTTCCTCTTCTTAGAATGCTTGTTAATTAAGCTGCCGTTTGTAAAGTTGGATCCACCGGGTGGCGGACCGGTGAGTATGTTTCCAGTTGTAAAACCTTCGTCAAACAAGTTTACGGCATTGGGCGCCTTTGAAGAGTAGTGTAGTGAAGGGGGCACGGGCGAGTAAAATTGTTCGTTTAATCGAGTGCTTGCTGTGTAAAACGATTTGTGCGTGGCAGTTTGTTTCGGGTTAATGAGGGTCACACGGAAGAAGTTGATTAAGATTTCCGAGAAGTTCTTGGCGCGATAATTGAAGCAGTTGAGCGATGAGATAAAGTTTTCTTCTGGTCGTTTAAACCACAATCAGATTGCTTCAAAGTTTATGTTTCCAGATTTATGCTCACGGAGAAACGCTAGATGAAAATCGCTCTGGTGGATTGTTACGATGAATTTGAAACGATGGTAATCGTTCAATAATTTCCCTTGTCGGTTTCCATCAAGTACGACAAGCGAGCAAAAAATACAACCTACTTTACCGCACAGTGGAGGGTCTTTATACAAAACTCAGACAAAACCTCAAACATTGTACAAAGTTGTACACAACTTTTACACTTGTGCGTATGTTCAGACAAGCGGTTAAATTTAAAAATTAAATTCTTATTTTATCAAGACATTTTTTTAATGTTCTGCCACTGTGCATCGGTATGAATTCTAACGATGATGAGACAATGGGCTCATATGCACATACACGCACATACATCCTTGACGAGAAATGGACCCCCATTCAACCCATGGCCCAGGTGAAGTCAAAACGATTAACGGAATAATCGATACACATTTCATTCATATCGCATGCCACACCCGGCTTCGGATGAAAGTTGAAAGGTTGTATGCCTTTTCAAAAACCCAATGAAATACACATTTTATATTTCACTTTGGTTAGAATCGATTTTTTAGTGCCTTTCACAAAGGTTTCAAAATAAACGGATTTTTTTGTTATTGAGCAATCATTTTAATTGTTTTAACACTGGATTTTATCTAGCTGAAAAGTATATGACCCCGTGAACGATTGGAATAATCGTTTTCCTTTCGAAGTATTTCACTTTGACCAGTCCAGTTGCTTTTTCAATATGTAAACTAAATTAACGGCCTTCTCTAGCCTAGAGGTATCGTCAGTGGCTAATAAGCAAAATCATTCTGCAGGTATCTAGATTTTATACCTGATACGATTTAAGTTTTTCTCGTTCTCTAACTTTCGTATACATATTTCGATTTTTACATGATAAAATCATACAAAAATAGGCTCATGTTAATTACTAAGGAAATGTTCTGAGAGCAGTGCCCTGAGAAAACATGCTCCATGTCATAAGGAACGTAAAACCAATAAGAAGAATCAATGAACGTGAAAATTAAAGTTAAATAACGCGTTCATGGGAATAATCGTTACGCCACGATGATGACTAAATTGAGTTTTCACACCGTGTAATTCAGCGAAATCGAATTTTAATGGAACAAGCAACGTTTTATCAAAGGTTCAGCGATATGAGTGTTTTTATGAAAAACAATTAACAACTGGTCGGGGTTCTGCCAAACCGCACCAAGCGCCATTTTTTTCAAAAACGAGTTATCCGCACAAGAGGATTTAGATTATCATAACCTTTTCACATTACAAATATCGTATAATTTAAACCGTCCCTCGTTGTGTAAATTCATAACTTTTCTCTGGCGGGATATGTGAAACTAAAATTGTATCCAACCAGAGCGAACCATAAACCTTAGCATCTGATTGAAGGTAATTTAGTATTCTGATTTAAAACGACATTTTTTCAAATTCTTCCTAAAACATTGCAAAGTGGTCATTCCGGACAACATAAAGGGTCAACGCCAACGGATTTTAGCATGTAATGTAAGCGAACGGCCATGTATAATAAAATATTGTTTCGGTGGTACTGATGTGTTTTCATTCAAATTTTGTTCAGCCACACCGCACCAAGTACCATTTATATTAAAATCGTGTTTTTGCATGAACAAAAATTATCAACACGCGCTTAACGCTCGCCTTTGCTTTTTATATAATATGTTCATGAAGTGATGCAGGAGCAGTAATGAAATAACTAGACATTTAAATTTGATGTTGTTCGAATAATTTGGTAGCACTTGGTGCGCTTTAGCTGTTCATTAAATGACGTTTTCACCATCAAGCCTATTTGATCAGAGTGCGCAGAAGTTGATTCAAGTTTTTTGCACTCAATTCAACAGTTCGAAATGACCGAGAGGTAGCAATCCATATCACCAATCGAAGGACACGAGTTCGAATCCCGATTAATATTTTTTTCGTTGTCCTTAAAAATTGTCATAAAAATTGATCAACTTTCAGCTTATGTGACTATTTTTAAACAATAGAGCACAAACAGTTACATGCACAGCAGGAATGCCGAATTTCGTGTCATTCCTGGTATCCACTTCACATAAAGAATCATGAACTTGTTCAGCCAAAGTGTACTAAATGCGTCAACTTGGTGCGCTCTGGCAGAACAAATTCATGGTTTTCTTCGATCGTTACATTTTTAACTACATCATTATTGTCTCTTTCGAATCTTTGAGCGCAGTTGGACCTTGATTTAACATAATTTCTGTTAAAATAGATAATCCACCTAGAGAAAGACAGATAGAATACGTTTTGGATGCCTTGTACCAATTTATTGTTCACATAGGTCTCCAACATTATACTGTGGGCCAGTTCTATGGGAAATTACAAATCATTCCCAAGCATAGTACATAAACATTTGTAACATGCATTTCAACATGCATGGCGATGGTACAAAGCATTCGTCTTCTTTTATTTTCTTGTATTGCTGGAAATCATGAAACACATTCAGCCAAACCGAACTGAAAAACACATTCTTCAATTTTTGTTCAGCCAGAGTGCACTATGTGCATTTTAATTTGAAATCAAATCTAATTACATAGAAAATATATAATGATTTTCTTGAATATTCTTCCTTGACTTATTTATTGGACCCTGTTAGTCATTTATGAGCGATAAAATTTTGAAAAGAGTCATTCGCGATCTATTCGCATCAGAGTGGACTTTAATGTTAAATATCTCAAAATAATGGTTTTGGTGCTTGGTGCGGTTTAGCAGAACCCTGACCAACTGGTCATATTGAAGTTTTAATTTTTCCTCATCTTGTTCGGTGGTCAAAGTGCTCTTTAATTATTTTTTTTTAATTAAAAACCTACGTAAATATGCATTTGGATACTTCTATTAAAATCCCATGTAGCACACCAAATATGTAGCTGAACATAAATTCCATAATGCCAGAGTGTTATGGACGGTTTGAAAATTTGAATTTACAGGGCTAAGGCAAAAAAGGTTGAGATACGTTAAATTTTGTCAAAACTCAAATTTCAATAATTTACTTGAAAATGCGTCCAAAAGCATCCGGTGAGAAATTTTGTCTTATTTAATAGAATGGTCCAATTGGACATGGTAACTACTGGCCACTGAAGATTAGATTTCCGAAGAGTAGGGTGTCGGTACCAATGGTTGTAATGCACTAGTAGATTGGACTATGGAAAAAAACGTACATTTTTCGATAAAAACGACATGAGCTATTTTTGGTGGATAGATCGTCTCTAGTTTAGTCAATTTGCCAAATTTAAGCTTTTTATTTTATCAAAAAGTCATATAAATAATTAAGTTTACGCAAAAAAAATGCTCCTTAGCTCTAATAGTTGCCGTTGTGTTTCAGTAGTTGATTAACGGGTGGAAGCAGTTTTTAAATTGGATGTATAAAAATGAAGGAAAGTCCCAGAGAGTTGCTGTTCCGAAAGAAAAATGTTAAACCTATGTATTATTCCCGAACGTCTTCTACTGGAACACTAGCGCAACTACTGGAACACGTGTACCAATAGTGGCTCAAGCGATTTTTTGTTAAAAATATAGTTTTATCGCACTTTTTATATTTTTCCCATATAGTAGAGGATGAAATCTTCCTGTTGACGCTAAAAGATCTCTGTTAAGGCTTTTCGTTATTTTGTTATGATTTTTTATAGCTTAGGTAGTCCACTAATGGCACCGGCAACCTATGTCATAAACTCATATTTTTCGTAGCTGACATTACCTTGATTGATAATTTTCCTATGTACCCCACCCCACAGACGTTCAAACGGTTTGACCAACACTCTGGCTTAGCCCTCAATGTGACAGTTTGTGAAACCGATTTGACGGTTGACGAATGGGTCGGTCAAAATCAAACCAGATTGATTTTGCTTAAACCATCGGTGGGCGGAGCCAAATGCTTGACGAACTGATTGTACTGTCTGTAGGGATATTACACAAACATCGACGTCAGCATGTCAAATTGAAGCTTCGGCGTCCAATGAGCTGCCGTTGTCGATGAGTGGCAAGTCAAAATTCGTAAATTTACGCAGCGTCGATGCCATAGTGATCTCTTTTGAGTTGTTTCTATATATTTCACAAACGTTTCGAACAATCTTTAACCGTTTTATTCAACAAATTCACCAGAGATTTGTTGAATATTCCTCAAGCATTTTTTTCCAGAATTATCTTCAGATAATCCATCATCAGTTTAACCTGTGATTTCATCAAATATTCAAGGAGAAATTCATCCACAGGTTGTACCAGGAGTTCCTACAGGGAGTCCTCTTGAAATACCTTTAAGAATTCTATCAAAATTCCTTCATGGATTTCATCGGTAATTCCTTCATGACTCCACCAGAAATTTAATCAATATTTTGTCCAGTGATTTAACAAGAAATTACTGTGAGGATTCGTTAAGAAATTCTTTCCGAAAGTTCTCCTGGAATTCCTCATGGGTTTCCACCAGAAGCACTCCAAGGGATTCCATCGGGAGTTTCTCAAGGGATTCATTAAAAAGTTCTTCCAGGGATTAAATCGGCAGAACTTCGAAAGTTTCCACCAGAAGTTATTGTGAGGATTCCAGCAGGAATTTCTTTAAAGTGTCCATCAGAAATTCCATCAAAATTTCCTCCAAGGATTCCATCAGTAGTTCCTAAAGGGATCATGAGTTATTCTAGAAAATTAAACATGAACTCGTCCAGGCATTCCATCAGGAGTACTTCTAAAGATTCAATAATGAATTCCACGAAGGATTCGTTCAGGAATACCTCCAGGGAATATCTCTAGAGATTCCATCGGAAGTTCCTCTATAAATTCCAAAGGAAGTTCCTCTAGGGATACCAACGGAATTTCCTCTTCAAATTCCATCAAGAGTTCTTCTGGGAATTTAATCAGATGTTCTTGTAGGGATTCCATCAGAAATTCTTTTAGGGGTTCCATCTGGAATTCATCCAGAGATTTCCTACATCAGAAGTTCCTTCAGGGATTGCAGCTGGAACTCATCGAGGGATTCCATCAGAAGTTTCTGCAGGGATTCCAGCAGGAGTTATTTCAGAGATTCCACCTTGAATTCCTCCATGGATTCAAGCAGGAGTTCTTCTAGAGATTATATCTGGAGTTCCTCGAGAAATCCTGTCAATATTTCTTCTAGGAATATCATAAGGTGTTCAGAAGTTCTATCAGAAATCTTATCAGGAATTCCTCAAGGGATTTCATCAGAAGTTTGTCTATTTCAGAGATTCCATCTGGAATCCCTTCAGAGGTTACTCCATGGATGCCGCCATGATGAACTTCAATGATTCCATAACGAATTTTTTATAAGATTTGCTATATTTCCTATAAAGATTCTACCAGTAATTCCTTCAGAGACTTCACCAGTATTTTTTCGAATTATTTCGCCTGTAATTTTTCGTGAGAGAAGTTTTTTTAAGAATTTCACAAGGAGTTCTGGGTGAACACTGGGAATATCACCAGACTTTCGTTAGAATTTTCACCAGAAAAATCTACCAGAGTTTCGTCAGAAGTTATCCCATAAAATACTTCAAAGGTTTTACTAGGATTTCGCTTCAGGGATATCAAAACCTCCTTCAGAAAATCAGCTGATATTCACTAAGCGGATTAAACAAAACGTTTCTCTGAATGCCTTCTGGTTCAATCGCCAAAGAAGCACCAGGAAGATTTCTGATAAAATGTATTGAGCTATTTCTTGAGAAATTACTGGAGAAATTCCTTAATATATTTCTAGGTTGTTAAAGCAATCCTCGAAAGAGTTTCTGAAGGATTCTCTAAGGTAATTCCTGGTGGATTTCTTGGAAAAATCCTTCAAGAAGTACTAGAAAGAATTGATGGATAAATGCCTTTAGGAATCCTCGGAGAAATTTGTGGTAGACTATTGAAGTATTTTCTGCAAAAATCCCAGGACGAATGCCTCATAGGGTCCCTCAGAGATATAAGGAAGAATCTTTGAAAGAAACACTGGTGAAATTTATAAAAGAATTTTTTGAAGATTCTTTAAAAGAATACCAAAGGATAACCTGAGCGAACCTCTCAAAAAATTGCAAGCGGAATCCTGCAAATTTCTAGTGAAAAAATTCTTGGTGGAATTCCTGGAGAAGCTCTTTGATTAATCCTTGGATAAATTCTGGGATGAAACATTGTAAGATTTCCTGGAGTAAAACTCTGCAGAAAAAATCGGTGATAGATTTTCTGGAGGAATCTGTGGAGAAATGACAAAGGGAATAACTAGATGAATCACAGGAAGATTTTTGATAGGAGCAGTTCCTGGTGAAAATTCTTAGTGATTGTTAGTTAGTTGATTTCTCAAGGAATTTCTAGTGAAATTGCAGGAAATTTTCAGGTTGTATTCCCAAAGAAACAGCAGGAAGATGTTTTGAAAGATCTCTGATAAAAACCCATGGAGCTATTCCTTGAGAAATCCATGGAGAAATCACCAAAGAAATTACTGGATAAATTCCTAAATATATTTCTGGACTTTTAAAGCAATTTCTGAAAGAGTTCCTAAAGGATTCTCTAAGGTAATTCCTGGTGAATTCCTTGGAAAAATCCTTCATGAATACTACAAGGAATTGATGGATAAATTCTTCTATGAATCCTCCTTATGGTAGATTATTGAAGTAATTCCTGCAGAAATCCCAGGACGAATGCCTCGTAGGGTCCCTTCAGAGATACAAGGGAGAATCTTTGAAGCAAACACTGAAAAAAATTATAAGAGAATTTATTGAGGATTCTCTTGAAGAATGCCACAAGATAACCTGTGGGAACATCTCAAAAAATTGCGAGTGGAATCCAGCTCGTGAAATCCTTTATGGTTTTCTGCTGGTATCCTTAGTGGAGTTCTTGGTGAAATTCCTGGAGGAGCTCCATGATTAATCTTTCGTGATTGTGATTCGTGATGTGATTACTAGGTAACGCGTGATGGAAAACTTGGAACCAACACCTAGAAGAATTCTTGAAGGAATCTTTGAAGTAATTGTTATAGCATTCTCTGAAGAAATTTTTGGTGGCAGCCTTGGAGTAACCCCTGAAGAACTGTTGGAGAAATTACTCGAGGCATGTTTTGGATTGATCTTTAAAGGAATCAGTGGAAGAAATCATCAATAATCTGTTGAGAAAATTTTGAAAGAATCTTTGGTAGAATACCACCTGAATGATGACCCATAACGCGGGTAGATCACCTTTTCGTGGTGCGTTATGGGGTGAAGATCCACAAGTGAACCCTAGTCCTGACTGCTTCAAACGAAGAGAACAAGATATTATACCGTTTTGATTCGTATTACGGACACTTAAAGCCTCAGTGAGTATAACTCATCAATTAGCTTATAAAATAAACCATTCTGTATGATTCCTACACGTTATAAAGCCTTCAAAACACTTAATTTTCAAATGGTGGGTGAATAGTTTAATTCCATAGTATGAATAATTTTAAATAGATAAAAATTGCGGACATTTTATGATTCTTATTCTGGACGCTTCCTCACTTTTGCCTCATAATCCGGACACTTTGATTCAAATACCGGACAGCTCATGGAAATCATAAATAAAAAACTTAAATCATCAATTGAAATTGACAAACCACTATAAAGACGTCTAAGGCAGTTGGGCATGATAAACTTTGACACATATATACAGAAAATATTTACTAAAATAAACCTCGAAAATAAGAACTTTTGAAGAGCAAAAACTGAAACATTTCGATTGGAATGTTTCCGATACAAAGAAGAGTGTCTGGCATTTGAGGCTGTCCGTAATATAAATCAAAACGGTAGTAATCAAAGGAACATTGTTTAGTCCTTGTTACATTTTTAAAACTTGTTGAAAGTGACCGAATTCTTTTATCACTTCTCAATAGAGCAATTCCACCGAACATGACGATTTTTTTTTTGAATCACCTGAAAATTTGCATACAGATTCTTTATGACCAAAAATGCCATTTTGCACCTTCAGGCCGCCATTTTGAACCTCGCCTTATTTTTGAGAAGGGCGTATCGGAAAATGCATAGCAAATCTTTAAAAAACTGTAACTCGAAAACGGTTTGTCCGATCGATTTGAGATCTTCTACAAAGTTGTAAGTATTGCTTAGGACTGTATGGAGAAAAATATGCACGGTAAAAAAAGTTACAGATTATTTTTTATTTCAAAAACAAAATTTTAAAATCGATTTTCTCCAGAAACGCAGTTTTGATTTTTTTTATTTTTGGATATGTTTTAGGGGACAACTTATGTGATTTATTGCACAATGTTTCAAAATGGAAGAATTAAAAAGTTATGATTTTTAAAAAAAATACAGATTTTGGAAAAAAAATCGAAATAGAGGAAAACAATATTTTTTTATGTGATTATTTGAAAGTACAGAAAAATTGTAATGGAAAAGTACTTAGTTAAATTTTTTCTAGGTTGCATCAATTTCGAGATATACTCATATTTATATAAAATTTTCAAATAAAAAAGTAAAATAGGCCCTTTTCGAACATATTTCGTGTTTCTCCATTCCAGAAATGTTTTATTTTGATTGAGTGAATCGTAGCTGAATTGTTTATTTGTTTGATCAAAACCTATATACTAAAGTATTTAAAAAAATATGCACGGTAAAAAAATATAAACGAAATTTTCAAATGAAAATTTGAAGTTCATTGTTCTTAAAAACCGCAACATTGATGTTTTTAATTTTTGGATATGTTTTGCAGCATATTGATTGTTATTTCTTGCACAATGCCCCAAAACGGAAAATTTTTGGATAAAAAATAAATTATTTAAAAAATAAATAAAACGAATTTATGTAAAACGATATTTTTGGTGCGTTTTTTTTAATACAGAAAAATAACTATATGTTTTAAAATATGAAAAATTTCTATCGTTCCTGGTGATACCGTCTTTAGAAAATTTATCTCTAATTTGTGCAATCATTTCATCAAACTCGTCAATCTTATCTCTGTCCATTTAATCAATTGTATTTAACTTGAATATTTCTCTTCTTATTTTTTCTATTAACTTCTTCATATTTTCGCTTTACATAATTTATTGAATTCATTTTTTACGATCAATTGGAGACGTTAAAATACTGGAAATTGATTTGTTAAAAATTTCAATATTTACACTTTGTGAACATTCACTTAGGGGGGCCCAGATAGCCGTAGCGGTAAACGCGCAGCTATTCAGCATGACCATGCTGAGGGTCGTGGGATCGAATCCCTCTGGTCGAGGATCTTTTCGTAAAGGAAATTTTCTCGATTCCCAGGGCATAGAGTATCTTCGTACCTGCCACACGATATACACATGCAAAAATGGTCAATCGGCAAAGAAAAGCTCTCAGTTAATAACTGTGGAAGTGCTCATAAGAACACTAATCTGAGAAGCAGGCTTTGTCCCAGTCGGGACGTAACGCCAGAAAGATGAAGAAGAAGAAGAAGAAGAACATTCACTTATTTCAGAATCAGTC